>NC_088217.1:83118796-83181296 GCF_036934945.1 Oncorhynchus masou masou | reverse complement strand
TATTGAACTCTCCCACTCTCTCTCTGTCTCTCTCTCTCTCTCTCTCTCAATTCAATTCAATTCAAGGGCTTTATTGGCATGGGAAACATGTGTTAACATTGCCAAAGCAAGTGAGGTAGATATATATATATAAAGTGAATGTATAAAGCGAAATAAACAATAAAAATTAACAGTAAACATTACACATACAGAAGTTTCAAAACAATAAAGACATTACAAATGTCATATTATATATATATACAGTGTTTTAACAATGTACAAATGGTAAGGGACACAAGATAAATAAATAAAAAAATAAGCATAAATATGGGTTGTATTTACAATGGTGTGTGTTCTTCACTGGTTGCCCTTTTCTCGTGGCAACAGGTCACAAATCTTGTTGCTGTGATGGCACACTGTGGAATTTCACCCAGTAGATATGGGAGTTTTTCAAAATTGGATTTGTTTTCGAATTCTTTGTGGATCTGTGTAATCTGAGGGAAATATGTCTCTAATATGGTCATACATTGGACAGGAGGTTAGGAAGTGCAGCTCAGTTTCCACCTCATTTTGTGGGCAGTGAGCACATAGTCTTCTCTTGAGAGCCATGTCTGCCTACGGCGGCCTTTCTCAATAGCAAGGCTATGCTCACTGAGTCTGTACATAGTCAAAGCTTTCCTTAAGTTTGGATCCGTCACAGTGGTCAGGTATTCTGCCGCTGTGTACTCTCTGTTTAGGGCCACATAGCATTCTAGTTTGCTCTGTTTTTTTGTTAATTCCCAATGTGTCAAGTAATTATCTTTTTGTTTTCTCATGATTTGGTTGGGTCTAATTGTGCTGCTGTCCTGGGGCTCTGTAGGGTGTGTTTGTGTTTGTGAACAGAACCCCAGGACCAGCTTGCTTAGGGGACTCTTCTCCAGGTTCATCTCTCTGTAGGTGATGGCTTTGTTGTGGAAGGTTTGGGAATCGCTTCCTTTCAGGTGGTTATAGAATTTAACGGCTCATTTCTGGATTTTGATAATTAGTGGGTATCGGCCTAATTCTGCTCTGCATGCATTATTTGGTGTTCTACGTTGTACACGGAGGATATTCTTGCAGAATTCTGCGTGCAGAGGCTCAATTTAGTGTTTGTCCCATTTTGTGAAGTCTTGGTTGGTGAGCGGACCCCAGACCTCACAACCATAAAGGGCAATGGGCTCTATGACTGATTCAAGTTTTTTTAGCCAAATCCTAATTGGTATGTTGAAATTTATGTTCCTTTTGATGGCATAGAATGCCCTTCTTGCCTTGTCTCTCAGATCATTCACAGCTTTGTGGAAGTTACCTGTGGCGCTGATATTTAGGCCAAGGTATGTATCGTTTTTTTGTGTGCTCTACGGCAACAGTGTCTAGATGGAATTTGTATTTGTGGTCCTGGTGACTGGACCTTTTTTGGAACACCATTATTTTGGTCTTACTGAGATTTACTGTTAGGGCCCAGGTCTGACAGAATCTGTGCATAAGATCTAGGTGCTGCTGTAGGCCCTCCTTGGTTGGTGACAGAAGCACCAGATCATCAGCAAACAGCAGACATTTGACTTCGGATTCTAGTAGGGTGAGGCCGGGTGCTGCAGGCTTTTCTAGAGCCCGCGCCAATTCGTTGATATATATATGTTGAAGAGGGTGGGGCTTAAGCTGCATCCCCGAAGAAATGTGTGTGTTTTTTGCCAATTTTAACCGCACACTTGTTGTTTGTGTACGTGGATTTTATAATGTCGTATGTTTTACCCCCAACACCACTTTCCATCAGTTTGTATAGCAGACCCTCATGCCAAATTGAGTCGAAGGCTTTTTTGAAATCAACAAAGCAGGAGAAGACTTTGCCTTTGTTTTGGTTTGCTTGGTTGTCAATTAGGGTGTGCAGGGTGAATACATGGTCTGTTGTATGGTAATTTGGTAAAAAGCTGATTTGACATTTGCTCAGTATATTGTTTTCATTGAGGAAATGTACGAGTCTGCTGTTAATGATAATGCAGAGGATTTTCCTAAGGTTACTGTTGACGCATATTCCACGGTAGTTATTGGGGTCAAATTTGTCTCCACTTTTGTGGATTTGGGTGATCAGTCCTTGGTTCCAAATATTGGGGAAGATGCCAGAGCTAAGGATGATGTGAAAGAGTTTTAGTATAGCCAAATCTCTCTCTCTCTCTCTCTCTCTCTCTCTCTCTCTCTCTCTCTCTCCCTGTCTCCCTCTCTCTCTCTCTCCCTGTCTCCCTCTCTCTCTCTCTCTCTCTCCCTGTCTCCCTCTCTCCCTGTCTCCCTCTCTCTCTCTCTCTCTCTCTCTCTGTCTCCCTCTCCCCCTCTCCCTCTCTCTCTCCCTGTCTCCCTCTCTCTCTCTCTCTCTCTCTCTCTCTCTCTCTCTCTCTCTCTCTCGATGCAAGTGGTCTCCACTGCCTTCAGTGCCTTACATATACATGCTTCTAATAGGATTGTGCACTCACCCCTCTAAAACGGCTGCTTGCAAAGACGTGTGTGTGTGTGTGTGTGTGTGTGTGTGTGTGTGTGTGTGTGTGTGTGTGTGTGTGTGTGTGTGTGTGTGTGTGTGTGTGTGTGTGTGTGTGTGTGCATGCGAGCGTGCGTGTGTGTGTGTGTGCGTGCGTGTGTGCGTGTGCGTGTGTGTGTGTGCTTGCGTACGTGTGTGTGTGTGTGTGTGCGGGCGTGCGTGCGTGCGCGTGTGTGTGTGTGTGCACCAATGCATGTGTGTGTTTGAAGAGGCAGTGAGATATTTTTCCTTTGTACTGAGGCAGTTACACACAAACACCGTCCCTGATCCAGCAGTACCTCCTATATCTTAATTCAGGTCAGAATGCCATGGAGTCTCCACTCCTACAGGGGGTAACAAGGCAGGCTGGCGCCCCTAAGTGGACAACGTTATTATTGCACTTCTGAGCGGCGCGGGGCAGTTAAAAAATGCATGGCTAGAGAGAGCAGTACTCTGAGGGTCAGTACAGTGAGGGCCACGAGGAGAGGGGAGGGGAAGGAGAGAACAGAAGAAGAAAAAACAGAAGAGAGGAGAAGCACGTTAGCTTTGCAGTCAGGACCCAGAGAGGAAATGAATTGTCCATTCTCTGGAGCTTTAGTTAGTTAGTGTTCCCTCCTTCTGCCAGAGGCTCGCTAGAGCGAGAGCTCATTCTCTTTCTGACTCTATAACTCACTCACACACACATGTAAGTTAACAAGTATGCACACACACACACACACACTGCCCTTTGCACATTCAGTATCAAACCACAGACACACATACACACAAAGACACACACTCCTCCCTCGTTCAGTGAGCGAGAGGGCTGGGAGCTGAGTGCATTGGTTTGCGGGCGCTGGATCAGAGGGCTCTTTGTGCTAGATGAAAGGATCTGGGAGGATAGCAGCCAAGGCCAGGTCTCTCATTGTACTGTCCTAGTCATGCAAGAGACACTCCGAGAGAGCTCTGCTCTGATCTGCTCTGATCTGCTCTGCTCTGCTCTGATCTGCTCTGCTCGGCTCTGTTTTAACTCTGTGCTCCACTCGCCTGCCTGGGAGAGCTGGCAGAGGCAGAGTCTTGCTCACACACACACACACACACACACACACGCACACGCACACGCACACGCACGCACGCACGCACGCACGCACACACACACACACACAGAAACGCACCCACTCACACGCATGCACACACACACCCACACTCATGCCCACACATACAGAGAATGACATAAACTGACTCATACAAGAGCAGGCCCAGCCTCGCTCTCTTACTCTCACACAGGCACAGTCTCTCACTCACACAGCCGCTGTCAACGCAAAACCATTAGCATTCGTGTCAGGGTATGAAACTTCTCTTTTTCCCTCCTCCCTCCCCCCTCTCCTGTGGCCGTTGTGATCCTTTACACAAAGGTACGTGAAATAAATGGGCTGATTAATGACAAAGAGCCTCACAGCCAGTGGCTACAATGCAGGGGCAGATTACACACTGGGAATTACTCACACACACACTCACACACATACACACACACACACGCACACTGTATCTCTGTCTCTCTCTCTCTCTTCATCTCTTGTTGTTAGTAATCAGTCCGTTTAATGAACGTAGCCGCTCACTCCCGTCAACCCGGGCCAACTCTATGGGGATTAGGGCTGCTCTGGGACCTGCCTTTGATTGGCAGCCTCTGTGGCGGGGCGGTGCAGCCTGGGCTTTGAACACTGATTTGAGACCTGCGCCCCCGCTCTGCGCAGCAGCCCTTCGTAATTCCTCAGGCTTTTATCCCGCTGTGGAGCGCCTCTCGGAACGCCACTCGGAACACCACACAGAACACTGGAGAGGGAGCGCTGATGGATTCCCCCACTGATTGGAAGAGAGGAGAGGGGGAGGAGGGAGGGAGGCTGCTGCAGAGAGAGTGGGGGAGGGGGAGAACAGAGCGGAGCTCCAACCCACACAGCGGTCTGACGCACACACGGGCTAGCAGACACTCACACACCTAGGTGTGGTAGAGCACATTAATGCTGTCCTTCTGGGACTCCTCTCTTATTCACGTTCATACATCAGACCTACAGACAGACCTACAGACAGACCTACAGATAGACCTACACATAGACCTACAGACAGACCTACAGATAGACCTACACATAGACCTACACATAGACCTACAGACAGACCTACAGACAGACCTACAGATAGACCTACACATAGACCTACAGACAGACCTACAGATAGACCTACACGTAGACCTACAGACAGACCTACAGACAGACCCACAGACAGACCTACACATAGACCTACACATAGACCTACAGACAGACCTACAGACAGACCTACAGATAGACCTACAGATAGACCTACAGACAGACCTACAGATAGACCTACAGATAGACCTACAGATAGACCTACAGACAGACCTACAGATACACCTACAGACAGACCTACAGACAGACCTACAGATAGACCTACAGACAGACCTACAGACAGACCTACAGACAGACCTACAGATAGACCTACAGACAGACCTACAGACAGACCTACAGATAGACCTACAGATAGACCTACAGACAGACCTACAGACAGACCTACAGATAGACCTACAGACAGACCTACAGACAGACCTACAGATAGACCTACAGATAGACCTACAGATAGACCTACAGACATACCTACAGACAGACCTACAGACAGACCTACAGACAGACCTACAGATAGACCTACAGATAGACCTACAGACAGACCTACAGACAGACCTACAGATAGACCTACAGATAGACCTACAGACAGACCTACAGACAGACCTACAGACAGACCTACAGATAGACCAACAGACAGACCTACAGATAGACCTACAGATAGACCTACAGACAGACCTACAGACAGACCTACAGATAGACCTACAGACAGACCTACAGACAGACCTACAGACAGACCTACAGATAGACCTACAGATAGACCTACAGACAGACCTACAGATAGACCTACAGACAGACCTACAGACAGACCTACAGATAGACCTACAGACAGACCTACAGACAGACCTACAGATAGACAGACCTACAGACAGACCTACAGACAGACCTACAGATAGACCTACAGACAGTCCTACAGACAGACCTACAGACAGACCTACAGACAGTCCTACAGATAGACCCACAGACAGACCTACATACAGACCTACAGATAGACCTACAGATAGACCTACAGACAGACCTACAGATAGACCTACAGACAGACCTACAGATAGACCTACAGACAGACCTACAGATAGACTTACAGATGGACCTACAGACGGACCTACAGACAGACCTACAGACAGACCTACAGACAGACCTACAGATAGACCTACAGACAGACCTACAGATAGACCTACAGACAGACCTACAGATAGACCTACAGACAGACCTACAGACAGACCTACAGATAGACCTACAGATAGACCTACAGACAGACCTACAGATAGACCTACAGATAGACCTACAGATATACCTACAGATAGACCTACACATAGACCTACAGACAGACCTACAGACAGACCTACAGATAGACCTACAGACAGACCTACAGATAGACCTACAGACAGACCTACAGACAGACCTACAGATAGACCTACAGACAGACCTACAGACAGACCTACAGATAGACCTAAACACCAGGCTACCTTGAATACCTGAAACACCACTCTACCTTGAATACCTGAATCACCATGCTACCTTGAATACCTGAAACACCATCTAGGCTAACTTGAATACCTGAAACACCAGGCTACCTTGCTGAAAGAACCATATTCATCCTGCTGCACTGTGTGTGTGTGTGTGTGTGTGTGTGTGTGTGTGTGTGTGTGTGTGTGTGTGTGTGTGTGTGTGTGTGTGTGTGTGTGTGTGTGTGTGTGTGTGTGTGTGTGTGTGTGTGTGTGTGTGTGTGTGTGTGTGTGTGTGTGTGTGTGTGTGTGTGTGTGTGTGTACGCATATGCTGTGTTTGTGTGCGTGCTTGTAAGGTGTGTGCCGTATCGATCAATTAATTAGTCAGCAACCGGGGGAGAGATCTGACGGAGGTCTTTAATCACCAGGAGCCAACACTGACTCCACCCTCCTTCACACACTCCCCCCTCCTCTCTCCCCCTTTCCTTCCGACAGTACCAGGAATCATACACACACTCTCACTCACTCGCACACACGCATACAAACACACACAGTAATTTGTTTGGTTGGACACACACACACACACACAGTGCAGCAGGATGAATAATACAGCGTCTGCTCGGGTCTTGCTGCTCCCTGACTGGAGAGAGAGAGAGAGAGAGAGAGAGAGAGAGAGAGAGAGAGAGAGATGGAGAGAGAGACCGAGACAGGGACAGAGAGAGAGAGAGAGAGAGAGAGACAGAGAGACATGGAGAGAGATTGAGAGAGATGGAGAGAGATGGAGAGAGACAGAGAGACAGAGAGTCAGAGACAGAGAGAGAGAGAGAGAGAGAGAGAGAAGGAGAGAGACAGAGAGAGAGAGAGAGAGAGAGAGAGAGAGAGAGAGAGAGAGAGAGAGACAAAGAAAGAGAGAGAGAGAGAGACTGAGGAGAGAGAGAGAGAGAGAGAGAGAGAGAGGGAGAGAGAGAGAGACAGAGAGAGAGAGGGAGAGAGAGAGAGATGGAGAGAGAGACCGAGACAGGGACAGAGAGAGAGAGAGAGAGAGACAGAGAGACATGGAGAGAGATTGAGAGAGATGGAGAGAGACAGAGAGACAGAGAGTCAGAGACAGAGAGAGAGAGAGAGAGAGAGAGAGAGAGATGGAGAGAGAGACGAGACAGGGACAGAGAGAGAGAGAGAGACAGAGAGAGGAGAGAGAGAGAGATGGAGAGAGACAGAGACAGAGACAGAGAGAGAGAGAGAAAGAGAGAGAGACGGAGAGAGAGAGAGACAGAGAGAGAGAGAGAGAGAGGGAGAGAGAGAGAGAGAGAGGGGGAGAGAGACAGAGAGAGAGAGACGGAGAGAGAGAGAGCGAGAGAGAGACAGAGAGAGAGAGGGGGGGGGGAGAGAGAGAGAGAGAGAGAGAGAGAGAGAGAGAGAGAGAAAAGGCAATGAAAGCAGTGTGTCCATAGAGGACTGGCTGACTCACACGGTGCATACATCAAAATCAAAGGGACGAGAGGAATTATCCTCCATCCAGACAATGTCTGCTGAATACTGATAGCTTGCTGCTCTCCTCTCTTCTATTCTCGCCTCTCTTCTATCTCCTCTCCACTCTTCTCCTCTCCTCTCCTCGTCTTTAGTCTACCTATGTTTACACACATTTTCTTTCACACGCAAAGACTGGTAATGAATTCAGGTTTGGAAACTGACAAACCATTAATGATTCACACACACCTCCCTTTCCTTCGTCCCTCCTTCTCTCCCTCCTCTAGCACATCTCACCTGCCATTCATCTCTCCCTCCCCCCTTCTCCCCCTCTCTCTCTCCCTCACACATGGCAGGCACTATTTCAGCAGATGATCTGCATAGTAAAGGTCAAATGGCTACCGTGTAATTGGTGTCTCTGTTCAGGGAGAGGACACATAGAATGCTAGGGTACACAGAGACATTCCCTAGAGCAGACTGTGCTTGGTTTACTGGGTGGAGATGCAGTATGAAAGGCTGGTATAGAATAATGTGCATTGCCTATGTGCATCGCTGTATGTGTGTGTCCGCAAATCCGTGCGTCTGTGTGTGTGCCTGCGTGTCCATATGCGTTAGTCTGTATGTGTGTGTGTCTCTCCGTGCCTGATATGTGTGTTTGCGAGTGTGTGTTTGTGAATACGGGACACAGGTGGTTGAGCGTAGCCACGGGGCTGTCCCTGCTTGTGTTATCTACAGAAGGGCCAGATTGCAACCACTGAATCTTAATTGGGATTTGGTTGCCAGGCACTGATGTGGATGATGTATTCGTCCGGAGAGAGAGAGAGATTGAGAGAGAGAATTTAATTTGCTTTCGTCTGCAGATACAGCGTTCGCCGTAAACAGGGTTTAATCAGAGTGGTTTGAAGACCCAAAACACTCACCATGGTCTGGACCACCTAGGCAACCAACCACGCGTTAGCCTGTCTGAGGACATGTGATACACAGGGAGGGAGAGCTGTGATACGCTGGTCTGGACAAGGAGCTCATTTGTTCTTCTCTGTCTCTTACATGACCAGAGCGTCCCCTTCAAAATACAACTGTTGGGTTTCAAATTCCAGACATAAATGAGAGAACACCTCACTCTGACCATTTTACTCGCCCTAGCAGAGCTGGTTAGGCTGTTTTCATGTTATCTAGAGCGTTGGTGACTAACTGTGACTAACCCAACAATTGTTGGGTGGAGGAGAGAGGGGGCCCTAATTGATTATCTCATTTTCCCCCTGAAGGGAGAGCACAGCGCGCAACAATTGTTGGTGCAATATTCGCACAAAAATTGTTGTGAGATTTGATTGGGGATGCGTAATTTAAGAACGCTCAACACCGGTTGAATATGACTGGTGTCAGTAAACATAGGCAAAAAAGCTTAACTCAATTGTTGCCAGCAGCACAGTTACAGTCACCAACGCATGAAAACAGCCTAACCAGCTCTACTAGGGTGAATAAAATGGTCAGAGTGAGGTGTTCTCTCATTTATGTCTGGAATTTGAAACCCAACAGTTGTATTGGGAAGGGGATGCTCTGGTCATGTAAGAGACCGAGAAGAACAAATGAGCTCCTTCATTAGTCATTATCGACGCATCTTCCCTACAACATAAAGGAGTCTTGGAGTTAGGTGTTAACCAGAGTAATCACGCTTCTGACTGACACACAATTAGCACCCATTGGCTAACAGGCAGGTAGCCTAGTGGTTCCAGCGTTGTGCCAGTAACCGTAAAGGTTGCTGGATCGAATCCCTGAGCTGACAAGGTAAAAATTTGTAGTTCTGCCACTGAACAAGGCAGTGCCACTGAACAAGGCACTGTTCCCCGATAGGCCATCATTGTAAATAATAATTTGTTCTTAACTGACTTGCCTGGTTAAATAAAAAGGATACAGGAAATGGCTATAGCCGTCGACAGGCTATTGCAAGCAAAAAGTATACAATTACAAGCAAGACGTATAGCCTGTTAATAAGGCATTAAATACCATGCAAATGCCAATCAAGTTTCTTCCAGCTTACATGATATAAACGTTACAAATTCACCTGATAAATGTTCCAATGATGATTTCGTGAGGTAGTCTGAAAATCTAAAGCTCCACTTTTATCCTGAACAATAACCCCATTTATATAGTGAACAGGCATGAGAAATACGACAGACAACAAAAAGTGCCTAGAGAAGAGGTTGATCCGTCAAGCGCGCGCTCACATGCACGCACACGCACACACCAGCCCCCCGGCCTCGCGGCACAGCCTGTCTTCTCTCCAGCGGACAGATTAGGAGGAATTAAACGACTCAGCCGCTTGGAGAGCAAACGAGGAGAGATAAGACGTTGAGCAGAGCCGCTTCTCTCTCGTTCTCTCCATCCCCCTCCTTTTCGTTATCCATCTTTCTTCTCTCTCTCTGTCTCTCGACCGGAGCTCCGCAAATCGTGCCATTAAGCGAGCGCAGGCAGGCAGCCCGGTGCATGGGGAAGACAGGCAGTGCGGGGGCTAGTCTTAAAGCCAAAGGGACGGACAGCTTTGATAGATTGGTATCTAATGCCTCCCTTTACGAGGCCAGTTATTAAAGAGCGGCAGGCGGGCGGGTGGAGGAGAGAGGGGGCCCTAATTGATTATCTCATTTTCCCCCTGAAGGGAGAGCACAGCGCGGCGGAGCCGAGACCTTGAAATATACGCGACAGCGGAGGGGCGCGGGATGTGTGTGGCCAGCAGAGAGAGGAGACAGTGAGGCTGGCCGTGATACTGAGGGAGGAAGAGATTGGCAATGAATATTGTTCACTATAATGAACACAATAAATATTTGTCAGGGGGATGGAATTCCATTTATATGTTTGTGAAAAGTGTATGTGTTTGCGAGCCAATAAGCCTTGCTGTGTGGTGTGTGCGAGGAAGCAGACTGGTGAATAGCAAATAGCCTGGTCTGGTTGTGCTCTGGGTGAACATCGTCAGTTTGTCTGTTTCTACCAACAGGTGGAAATGAGGAAAACACCCCTGCTGTGAACTCCTCACATCACACTTAATCACGGCTCATACACACACACAGCACGCACACATATTCACACACACACAAACACAGCATATACGCACATACACACGCAGTCACACGCACGCACACACAGTCACACACACACACATATATTGCCAGCTAGCAATCCATTCCAATTTCTCTTTTTTCCAACCCTCTCTTTTCATTTACAACTCTCCCTCTTTCTTTCACTCCTCTGGTCTGTTTCTCTCACACACTCTCAGCTGCTCTGCCTGGATTCTGCTACTTCGAGGGACTCGTCCGACTCTCTCTCTTTCCGTCTCTCTCAATTCAATTTAATTTTAAGGGGCTTTATTGGCATGGGAAACATATGTTTACATTGACACAGCAAGTGAAATAAACAATAAAATGTCTCTATCTCTCCCTCTCTCACCACCCCTCCCCCAGCTCCCTTATTGAGTGCAGGCAAGACAAGACAAGGCGAGGCTCACAGGAGCTGTGACGCACGTCGCCAGTGTTCACAGCCTGCCACATCGCTTATCAGCGCTGCCAATCATGTGTGTGTGTGTCTCTCTCTCTCTCTCTCTCTCTCTCTCTCTCTCTCTCTCTCTCTCTCTCTCTCTCTCTCTCTCAGCTGATCCTCCATGCTCTCAGAGCAGCGCTCCCCAGGGGATATGTCATCAGCAGCTGGACGCTGCTCATGCAAACAAACACAGTAACTCTAGTGTTTCCAGCTCTAGGTATTTCTGTACTTTGGTCCAGTGGAATGGAAATAATGATGAATGATTGTTTAATGTGCTAATATCTCAGCAACGATTGAAAGCCTCTGTATGCTCCGGTTATTACCAAGTTCTACTCTCCAGCGTCTGACTTCCCTGCCATCGATTACACACCCCTTACAGAATCCCACACCAACTATATGGAGTCAGCAGGTGCCCCTGGAATAGGGGTGGAGGAGCCACCATGGACCGCGTTGTCTAAACTATGGACCGCTGGGAGAGACAGGGAGTTCCTCCAGCGCCTCCACCAGCACAACCAGCGTCTCCACTACTCGCCCCCCCTTCATCCGGTCCCAGTGGGATTCGTCTCGCTCTTCCCCGGGAGTATGACGGGACGGCTGCACGCTGCCAGGGTTTCCTGTTACAGCTCGACCTCTACCTGGCAACCATCCACCTGGCTCCTTCAGGTCGTGAGAAGGTGTCCGCCCTCGTCTCGTGTCTCTCTGGGAAAGCCTTGGAGTTGGCCAACACCGCGTGGGAGCGAAGGAGATACGGCGCTGGACCATTTTGAGGATTTCTTCCATCTGAGGCAGGGGACGAGGAGCGCCCAGGAGTTCACCATGGATTTTCGGACCCTGGCCGCCGGCGCTGGATGGAATGATAGGGCCCTGATAGACCACTATCGCTGCAGTTTGCGCGAGGAAGTCCGTCGGGAGTTGGCCTGCAGGGACACCACCCTCACTTTCGACCAGCTGGTGGACCTGTCCATTCGGCTGGATAACCTGCTGGCCACCCGTGGATGTCCAGATCGGGTTCTATCGGTTCCATCCTCCAGCACTGCCGCTCCGGTACCCATGGAGCTGGGAGGTGCTGTGCGTAGGGAGACTGGAGGAGGTTCCAGCTCGTGCACCATCTGTGGCTGCAGAGGTCACACTGCCGGTCAGTGCCGGGTTGGTTCCTCTGGGGATTGAGGCAGCAGGCAGGGCACTCTGGCGTCATCCCAGGTGAGCCCTTCTCACTCAGAGCCCTCTGTTGCACACATGTTTTTGTATGTTTCTTTCCCTGAGTTTTCCCCACATTCCCAGCATAAGGCGCTCGTCGATTCAGATGCAGCTGGGAATTTTATAGACAGATCGCTCGCCCTTAGTTTAGGGATCCCCATGGTTCCCGTGGCTGTGCCCTTCCCCATTCACGCCTTAGACAGTCGGGTCAGGGTTAGGGTCAGGGTTGATTAGAGAGGCAAGGAGGCAAGGAGAGAATTAGTTTCTTCCTCATTGACTCTGCTGCGTTTCCCGTGGTGCTAGGCCTGCCCTGGTTAGCTTGTCATGACCCCAATGTTTCTTGGCAACGGATGGCTCTCACGGGGTGGTCGCGAGAGTGCTCGGGGAAGTGTTTAGGGGTTTCCGTTGGTGCTACTATGGTGAAAAGTCCAGACCAGGTCTCCACCGTGCGCATTCCCCCTGAATATGCCAATTTGGCTCTCACCTTCTCCAAAAAGAAGGCGACTCAATTACCACCCCATCGACGGGGGCGATTGTGCGATAAATCTCCTGGTAGACGCTGCACTTCCCAGGAGTCACGTGTATCCCCTCTCACAGGTGGAGACGAAGGCTATGGAAACATATGTTTCCGAATCCCTGCGTCAGGAGTACATTCGGTCCTCCACTTCACCCACCTCCTCGAGTTTCTTTTTTGTGAAGAAGAAAGTGGGAGGTCTGCGCCCGTGTATTGACCACCGAGGCCTAAATCAAATCACGGTGAAGTACAGTTACCCGCTACCTCTTATCGCCTATGGCAATTGAGTCAATGCACGGGGCGTGCTTATTCACCAAACTAGATCTCAGGAGTGCTTACAGCCTGGTGCGTATCCGGGAGGGAAACGAGTGGAAGACAACCTCTGGGCATTATGAACACCTTGTCAAGCCGTATGGGTTCAAGCCTTTGTAGACAAGATTTTCAGGGACCTGCATGGGCAGGGTGTAGTGGTGTATATTGATGACATTTTGATATACTCCACTACACGCGCCGAGCATATGTCCCTGGTACGCAGGGTGCTTGGTTGACTGTTGGAGCAAGACCTGTGCGTCAAGGCTGAAAAATGCCTCTTCTTCCAGCAGTCCGTCTCCTTCCTAGGGTACCGCATTTCCACCTCGGGGTGGCATGTCAGCCGTGCATAATTGGCCAACTCCCACCACGGTAAAGAAAGTGCAGCGGTTCCTAGGGTTTGAAAATTACTACTGGAGGTTTACAGAGCTTTTGAGGCGGACAGGCTTTTGGTCACCTGAGGGCCCTGTTTACCTTGGCTCCCGTGCTGGCCCATCCAGATCTCTCTTTGGCGTTCATAGTGGAGGTGGATGCGTCCGAGGCTGGGATAGGAGCCATGCTCTCTCAGTGCTCAGGTACGCCACCGAAGCTCCACCCCTGTGCCTTCTTCTTGAATAAGCTCAGCGCGGCGGAGCGAAACTATGACTTGGGGGACCGGGAGCTGCTAGCTGTCGTCAAGGCTCTGAAGGTGTGGAGACATTGGCTTGAGGGGGCTAAACACCCTTTTCTCATCTGGACTGTATGTTCCGTCTGCTGTCCGTGACCGGTTGATCTATTGGGCCCACACGTCACCCTCCTCTTGTCATCCTGGGATCAGTCGGGCGGTGCGCTATTTGGTTGAGAAGTACTGGTGGCCTACCTTGGCCATGGACGTGAGGGTTTATGTTTCCTCCTGCTCGGTGTGCGCCCAGTGTAAGGCTCCTAGACACCTGCCCAGAGGGAAACTACACCCCTTACATGTTCCACAGCGGCCTTGGTCGCACCTGTCGGAGGATTTTCTTACCGACCTCCCCCTCACAGGGAAACACCACGGTCCTGGTTGTTGTGGATTGTTTCTCTAAGTCCTGCCGTCTTCTCCCTCTGCCCGGTCTCCCTATGGCCCTACAGACTGTGGAGGCCTTGTTTACACACATCTTCCGGCACTACAGGGTCCTGAGGATATAGTGTCTGATTGAGGTCCCCAGCTCACTTCGAGGGTCTGGAAGGCGTTCAGGGAACGTCTGGGGGTCTCGATCAGCCTTACCTCAGGGTTTCATCCCGAGAGTAATGGGCAGGTGGAGAGAGTGAACCAGTACGTGGGCAGGTTTCTGCGGTCGAATTGCCAGGATCGGCCATGGGCAGCGTTTGTGCCCTGGCCCAAGATGGCTCAGAACTCGTTCCGCCATTCCTCCACTAACCTCTCCCCCTTCCAGTGCATACTGGGGTACCAGCCGGTTCTGGCACCTTGGCATCAGAGTCAGACCGAGGCTCTCGCGGTGGATGACTGGTTCAGGTGCACGCCGCCCATGTTCACCTCCAGCGGGCCGTGCTGCGCCAGAAAGCCAGCGCAGACTGTCACCGCAGTGAGACCCCGGTTTCCGCACCGGGGGACTGGGTCTGGCTCTCGACCCAGAACCTGCCCCTCCTCCTGCCAGGAAGCTGGGTCCGCGGGTGGTGGGGCCATTTAAAGTCCTGAGGAGATTGAACGAGGCTTGTTATAGGTTACAGCTTCCCCTAATTACCGTATTAACCCCTCATTCCATGTGTCTCTCCTCAGGCCGGTGGTGGTTGGTCCGCTCCAGGAGTCTGAGGTGCAGGAGGTTCCTCCGCCCCCTCTGGACATCGAGGGGGTCCCAGAGTACTCCGTCCGCTCTATCCTGGATTCGAGGCGTCGGGCATGGGGCCTTCAGTACCTCGTGGAGTGGGAGGGGTACGGTCCGGAGGAGAGGTGCTGGATTCCGGTGGAGGATGTGTTGGACCCTTCAATGCTCCTGGAGTTTCACCGTCTCCATCCGGATCGCCCTGCGCCTCACCCGCCGGGTCATCCCTGAGGCCAGCATCGGCGCGCGGCTGAAGGAACTGTTACAACTTCCGCTGAAGTTGGGTCCTCTCCTTGTTCGGGTGGCGCTCGGTGTCGCCGGTCTTCTAGCCTTCATCGATCCACTTTTCATTTTCCATGTATTTTGTCTTGTTTTTCCCCACACTTGGTTTCAATTCCCTCAATCATTTGTTGTGTATTTAAGCCTCTGTTCCCCCCATGTCTTTGTGTGGGATTGTTTATTGTAAGTGCTTGTGCACGTGTTGTTTGGTGCACAACGTGTTTTTGTACCCAATTATTATTCTTGTTATTTTTATGCTGTGGGTTTTGCTATTAAACTGCTCCGGCTATTACCAAGTTCTGCTCTCCTGCGTCTGACTTCCCTGCCACCGATTACGCATCCCATACACTATCAAAGCAAAATGTATCTGCCTGCCGGTGACCAAATGTAATTGAGTATTTTTTTCTCTCCAAATGTCTAACTGACAGAGTGAAAGGTAAGCTAGCATGTGTTTTACAGTGCTCCCCAGTCCTGTAGTTTTATCTCATCCAGTGACTTTTAGCAAGAGCTCCATTGACCAATTGATAATCCTTGTAGAGATTTAGGGATTTTTCTGACAGTTAGTGTAATCCCCAAATCCCTTGAGGACAACCCTCTACTTGAGGACAACCCTCTACTGTACATTCCCTGCATGATTATGTTTGAAATATAACACAGGCACATTTTGAAAAGTGTACAGAGATATATATATTTTTTAAATTAGGCAAGTCAGTTAAGAACAAATTCTTATTTACAATGACGGCCTTCCAAGAGGCAAAAGGCCTCCTGGGGGGACGGGGGCTGGGATTCAAAATACAATGTAGGACAAAATACACATCACGACCAGAGAGACACTACATAAAGAGAGACCTAAGACAGCAACGCAGCAACACATGACAACACAACATGGTAGCAACACAACATGACAACAACATGGTAGCAACACAACATGGCAGCAGTACAACATGGTAGCAGCTCAACAGGGTACAAACATTATATACCAATCACACACACATCTAATAGCATTTAATGGTATTGACACATTTCTTATTTGGGATGTATTATTGTCACCGGACCCACATCACAGTATTATATGAGCCATCAGCCATAATGGGTGTACAGTTTGATACATTTAAAGTTAGCACATAGTAGTCCTATGGACCTCAATCACACAGAGCTGTGCTCTACCAAGCCAACCACCCGCCAATCAACTGATGTCACAGTTTCCCGTGTTCCCCCTTGAGGGCACAGCCATATGCCGTGTGCGTCTTCTCATCTGCCTGTGTGTGTTCCTGTCTGTGTGTGTGTCCCTGTCTGTGTGTGTGTTCCTGTCTGTGTGTGTGTTCCTGTCTGTGTGTGTGTTCCTGTCGGTGTGTGTGTTCCTGTCTGTGTGTGTGTCCCTGTCTGTGTGTGTGTTCCTGTCTGTGTGTGTGTGTTCCTGTCTGTGTGTGTGTTCCTGTCTGTGTGTGTGTTCCTGTCGGTGTGTGTGCGTCTGCTCCGGTCTCTCCCAGACGTGGCTGCCTGCGTGTGTCTTCTCCATGCTTGGCGGGTGGATGGTTTCTGCTGCTGGATGCTGCCTGTCATGTGGAGACTAATGGCAGGCTGAGAAGGGCTCCCGCAGGGCTGGGCTCTCTCTCTCCCTGTCTCACTGCTGCAGCCCTGGAGTCCCACAGCACAGCTCCACTGGGGAGGGGAGAGGAGGGGGTTAGGGACGGCTAGTTGCGGAATATTAATTGCTGTAGATACGCAGTGGACAGTCTGCTGGCACAAACAGAAATGCACACACATGTATGCATAGATTGCACACACACACAAAAATACACACACATATGCACACACACACCCAGGGGAGAGTGAGTGACAGGCAGAGTGGTCGCTAAGCAATTAGCTGTGGCGGCTCACACCATGTTGTCAGCTGTAGGCGGAGACACAGTTCAATAGAAGGGGTCAACTTGTCTCAAAGGGCAACCTCTGTGACCTTTGACCCACTCAGTACCTCAGGCAGCCAATCGGAAACACCCCCTGCTCTCGTTCCGTCTCTGTCTACATCCCAAACGGCACCCCATACCCTTTATAATGCACTACTTATGACTAGGGCCCATAGAGCTCTGGTTAAAAGTAGTGCACTACCAATGACTGAGGCCCATAGCGCTCTGGTTAAAAGTAGTGCACTACTTATGACTGGGGCCCATAGTGCTTTGGTTAAAAGTAGTGCACTATGAAGTTAATAGTGTACTATTTGGAACACAACCTCTATTTCACGATGGTTTCAATATAAGTCCAATAGCCCTTTCTCTCGCTCTGTCTTTCCCGTTATACAGAAGAAGAAAAAGTCCATGGTTTATTGATGTTGTCATCAGTGCAGTGAAAACTGGGCTTGTGGGTGAACTAACGTCCTGCTTGGCTGCATGTGGAAGCCATCGCTTTGTTAGCTTTTCCTTCAGACCTGAGATTTTAGACCTGAGAGTTTAGACCTGGGAGTTTAGAAATGAGAGTTTACAGTAAATATGAGAGTTTAGACATGAGAGTTTAGACCTGAGAGTTTGGACATGAGAGTTTAGACCTGAGAGTTTAGACCCTGAGAGCTAGCTAGTTTAAAAAAAAAAAATCTGACACAGCGGTTGCATTAAGGAGAGGTATATCTATATTTCCATGTCTAACAATTGTATTTTCATTGACATTTATAATGAGTATTTCTGTAAAATGATGTGGCTCTCTGCAATATCACCGGATGTTTTTGGAACTAGTGAACGTAACGAGCCAATGTATACATGTATTGTGTAACATGAAGTCCTATGAGTGTCATCTGATGAAGATCATCAAAGGTTAGTGATACATTTTTATCTCTATTTGTGCTTTTTGTGACTCCTCTCTTTGGCTGGAAAAATGGCTGTGTTTTTCTGTGAGTTGGTGGTGACGTAACATAATCGTTTGTGGTGCTTTCGCTGTAAAGCCTATTTGAAATCGGACACTGTGGTGGGATTAATGACAAGATTACCTTTAAAACGGTAAAAGATACATGTATGTTTGAGGAATTGTATTTATGAGAATTCTGTTGTTTTGAATTTGGCGCCCTGCACTTTCACTGGCTGTTGTCATATCGATCCCATTAACGGGATTGCAGCCCTAAGAAGTTTTTAATGGTACCCAAAATATCTGCACTGACACTTTCTTGCACCCAACCTACGCATGCTCACTAGACCAGGGGTCTCCAACCTTTTCTAGCATGAGAGCTACTTAAAAAAAAAGAAACCTGTCACGAGCGACTCATTTTGTTCTAGCTTTCAAATAGGAACATTATTCTCATCTCCACTCCCCTGTAACTCTTCCCCAGGTCCTTATTGTACAAGAGAAAGTAGTGCACTATGTTGTCAACTCTTCCCCAGGTCCTTATTGTACAAGAGAAAGTAGTGCACTATGTTGTCAACTCTTCCCCAGGTCCTCAGTGTACAAGAGAAAGAAAGTAGTGCACTATGTTGTCAACTCATAGGTCCTTAGGTCCTTAGAGAAAGTAGGTCATTAGTGTACAAGAGAAAGTAGTGCACTATGTTGTCAACTCATCCCTAGGTCATTAGTGTACAAGAGAAATTAGTGCACTATGTTGTCAACTCTTCCCCAGGTCTTCAGTGTACAAGAGAAAGTAGTGCACTATGTTGTCAACTCTTCCCCAGGTCCTCAGTGTACAAGAGAAAGTAGTGCACTATGTTGTCAACTCTTCCCCAGGTCCTTAGTGTACAAGAGAAAGTAGTGCACTATGTTGTCAACTCTTCCCCATGTCCTTAGTGTACAAGAGAAAGTAGTGCACTATGTTGTCAACTCTTCCCCAGGTCCTTAGTGTACAAGAGAAAGTAGTGCACTATGTTGTCAACTCTTTCCCAGGTCCTTAGTGTACAAGAGAAAGTAGTGCACTATGTTGTCAACTCTTCCCCAGGTCCTCAGTGTACAAGAGAAAGTAGTGCACTATGTTGTCAACTCTTCCCCAGGTCCTTAGTGTACAAGAGAAAGTAGTGCACTATGTTGTCAACTCTTCCCCATGTCCTTAGTGTACAAGAGAAAGTAGTGCACTATGTTGTCAACTCTTCCCCAGGTCCTTAGTGTACAAGAGAAAGTAGTGCACTATGTTGTCAACTCTTCCCCATGTCCTTAGTGTACAAGAGAAAGTAGTGCACTATGTTGTCAACTCTTCCCCTGGTCCTTAGTGTACAAGAGAAAGTAGTGCACTATGTTGTCAACTCTTTCCCAGGTCCTTAGTGTACAAGAGAAAGTAGTGCACTATGTTGTCAACTCTTCCCTGGGTCATTAGTGTACAAGAGAAAGTAGTGCACTATGTTGTCAACTCTTCCCCAGGTCCTTAGTGTACAAGAGAAAGTAGTGCACTATGTTGTCAACTCTTCCCCAGGTCCTTAGTGTACAAGAGAAAGTAGTGCACCATGTTGTCAACTCTTCCCCAGGTCCTCAGTGTACAAGAGAAAGTAGTGCACTATGTTGTCAACTCTTCCCCAGGTCCTCAGTGTACAAGAGAAATTAGTGCACTATGTTGTCAACTCTTCCCCAGGTCCTCAGTGTACAAGAGAAAGTAGTGCACTATGTTGTCAACTCTTCCCCAGGTCCTTAGTGTACAAGAGAAAGTAGTGCACTATGTTGTCAACTCTTCCCCAGGTCCTTAGTGTACAAGAGAAAGTAGTGCACTATGTTGTCAACTCTTCCCCAGGTCCTTAGTGTACAAGAGAAAGTAGTGCACTATGTTGTCAACTCTTCCCCAGGTCCTTAGTGTACAAGAGAAAGTAGTGCACTATGTTGTCAACTCTTCCCCAGGTCCTCAGTGTACAAGAGAAAGTAGTGCACTATGTTGTCAACTCTTCCCCAGGTCCTCAGTGTACAAGAGGAAGTAGTGCACTATGTTGTCAACTCTTCCCCAGGTCCTCAGTGTACAAGAGAAAGTAGTGCACTATGTTGTCAACTCTTCCCCAAGTCCTTAGTGTACAAGAGAAAGTAGTGCATTATGTGTTCTGTCAATATACCTGGTAAAATAATGGTTAATAAACAACTCAAGGGGGGCCATATAAAATCGGAGATTCTTTCTCCAAATTATGTTTGTTTTTTCACAAATAATGTTTCTCAGTTTTCCTTTTCCTGGTTTTAGATTTATTTTAGTTTTTCACTTTCAAAATTACAATTCTTCATAGAGAAACTACAAAATGTGATGTTCTGAGTCCATGTCAATGTTTAAATCACAGCAGAAAACATTTATTTATATTTTTTACTGTAATTCCCCTTTAATTGTGCATCTAGAGAGTGAGGGATGTGCCATCTAATGTTCTGGTCTAGTGATGGTTCTGTACTGCTGCTGCTAATTTCATGGCAAAGTTTGCAAATAACAAATAAATAGATACAAATAATATGCTTCCTCATGATACACGTCTGCCAGCTAAGACTACATATAATTGAGAAGGTTTTGGGGAAATTATTTCTGTCAACCCTCAAGACGGTTATCACATCAAATGGTTACACACTGAGTGATAGACAAACGTGCTCCACACAGACAGACGGGCAACATTGCTGGAAATGTATTTGCAGATATTGTGTTAGGTTTGGCATTTTAAGGTGGGAGCTTGCAGTGTCTGATACGTGAGTTTTGTTTATGCTGGAACGTGTGAAAGTTGCATGTACTTTCAGAATTGTTTGGCGAGCTACTCCTAGGTGGCCTGTGAAATCAGCGCGTTGTTTGACCTGTTGCAGACCCCTGCACTAGTCTATATCTATGTATATATATATATATATTTGTAAATGTATTTATTTTCTTACATGGAACATGAAACACATTAATAACGTTTAACTAGAATTTCATTATATTTCAATATATTTCATATACATTTCAGGTGTCATTCATCTGAAATGAACATAGGCCACAACATCTGTGCATGTGTCAGTCAGGTGTTTTGTGCAATGCACTGAAGGTGATATCTATCCTATGCCTTTCTCCCTAACCATTCTCTTTCTTCTGTCTCTGTTCTCTCTCTCTTTCTCCATCCCTCCATTCTGTTCCTGTCCTCTCTCTCTTTCTCCCTCCCTCCATTCTGTCCCTGTCCTCTCTCTCTTTCTCCCTCCCTCCATTCTATCCCTGTCCTCTCTCTCTTTCTCCCTCCCTCCATTCTCTCTCTGTCCTCTCTCTCTTTCTCCATCCCTCCATTCTGTCTCTGTCCTCTCTCTCTTTCTCCTCCCTCCATTCTGTCTCTGTCCTCTCTCTCTTTCGCCTCCCTCCATTCTGTCTCTGTCCTCTCTCTCTTTCTCCTCCCTCCATTCTGTCTCTGTCCTCTCTCTCTTTCGACTCCCTCCATTCTGTCTCTGTCCTCTCTCTTTCTCCTCCCTCCATTCCGTCTTTTCTGTCTCTGTCCTCTCTCACTTTCTCCTCCCTCCATTCTCTCTCTGTCCTCTCTCTCTTTCTCCATCCCTCCATTCTGTCTCTGTCCTCTCTCTCTTTCTCCTCCCTCCATTCTGTCTCTGTCCTCTCATGAGTGTACAAGAAAGTATTCCATGTTGTCAACTCTTCCCCAGGTCCTTAGTGTACAAGAGAAAGTAGTGCACTATGTTGTCATGTCCTCAGTGTACAAGAAAGTAGTGTATGTTGTCAATATCCTCAGTGTACAAGAGAAAGTAGTGCTGGTAAAATAAAATAATGGTTAATAAACTCTTTCGCCTCCCTCCATTCTGTCTCTGTCCTCTCTCTCTTTCGCCTCCCTCCATTCTGTCTATGTCCTCTCTCTCTTTCTCCTCCCTCCATTCTCTCTCTGTCCTCTCTCTCTTTCTCCATCCCTCCATTCTGTCTCTGTCCTCTCTCTTTCTCCTCCCTCCATTCCGTCTTTTCTGTCTCTGTCCTCTCTCACTTTCTCCTCCCTCCATTCTGTCTCTGTCCTCTCTCTCTTTCTCCTCCCTCCATTCTCTCTCTGTCCTCTCTCTCTTTCTCCATCCTTCCATTCTGTCCCTGTCCTCTCTCTCTTTCTCCATCCCTCCATTCTGTCTCTGTCCTCTCTCTCTTTCTCCCTCCCTCCATTCTGTCCCTGTCCTCTCTCTCTTTCTCCCTCCCTCCATTCTCTCTCTGTCCTCTCTCTCTTTCTCCATCCCTCCATTCTGTCTCTGTCCTCTCTCTCTTTCTCCTCCCTCCATTCTCTCTCTGTCCTCTCTCTCTTTCTCCATCCCTCCATTCTGTCTCTGTCCTCTCTCTTTCTCCTCCCTCCATTCTGTCTCTGTCCTCTCTCTTTCGCCTCCCTCCATTCTCTCTCTGTCCTCTCTCTCTTTCTCCTCCCTCCATTCTGTCTCTGTCCTCTCTCTCTCTCTTTCTCCTCCCTCCATTCTCTCTCTGTCCTCTCTCTCTTTCGCCTCCCTCCATTCTCTCTCTGTCCTCTCTCTCTTTCTCCATACCTCCATTTTGTCTCTGTCCTCTCTCTCTTTCTCCCTCCCTCCATTTTCTCTCTGTCCTCTCCTTCCCTCCATTCGGTCTGTCATCTCTCTCTTTCTCCCTCCCTCCATTCTCTCTCTGTCCTCTCTCTCTCTTTCTCCCTATCTCCATTCTCTGTCCTCTCTCTATTTCTCCCTATCTCCATTCTCTGTCCTCTCTCTCTTTCTCCCTCCCTTCATTCTCTCTCTGTCCTCTCGCTCTTTCTCCCTCCCTCCATTCTCTCTCTGTCCCCTCTCTCTTTCTCCTTCCTCCATTCTCTCTCTGTCCTCTCTCTCTTTCTCCATCCATCCATTCTCTCTCTGTCCTCTCTCTCTTTCTCTCAGTAGTCCAGCAGTGAAAGGGAAAAAAACACACAAATGAAATGTATTGCTTTCTTTCTACCGCCCGATCCTTTGTCTGCCTCATTCACTAGTCCCCACTCTTCCCCTCCCCCCTCTCTTTCTCTCTCTCTCTCTTCAGCGTGGCTGGAGCGATGGAGTGTGTAACGCTCTTGTCACGGCCCTGTGGCCTTGTTTATGCGCCGTGAGGGTGCCCTACAGGTCAGCCCTCGTCAACCGCGCGGCTGGGGGATTATTTTCACAGCCATTTAGATGCCGAGAGCCATCCTAAACAGCAGCTTATGCACACGCTTATTCTGAGATTCTCTCACTCACACGCAGGCAGACGTAACACATATATATATACACACACGCACGCACGCACGCACGCACGCACGCACACACACACACACACACACACACACACACACACACACACACACACACACACACACACACACACACACACACACACACACACACACACACACACACACACACACACACACACACACACACACACACACACACACACACACACACACACACACACACACTAATATTGAAGACACCTGCCCCAACAGACTCGATGCTAGGGAGATGAGCGTATAACACGTACATACACACACAGACTCAAATAGATTGAAGCCCCCCCCCCCCGCACATCCCCACGCCCTCGGACAGCTGTTGTCTCCATTGTTTCTGTATGTGAGATGAACACAGTCTCTTCGCTCTGCGCTGGCTGCTTCTGGTCTTTTGGTTCTCAGGGCCAGGGTAAGGAAAGGTAAGATATAGGTGCTAAGTGCCTTGCTGAAGAGCACATTGGCAGGAGATGGCATCTACGATCACGCCCCACCTGACTTTAGGGCAGGATAGGGTAATGTGTGGCAGAGTTCAATATGATAACGTAATGAATCCATAGATGCAGGATAACTAGTTTGTGTGGTATGGAAATTGCGACCTATAACTCAAACACCACTCCTCTGGGCAGTCTAATCTCCCTCTCTCTCTCCCTCCTTTCCATGAAGAATTCATTTCCCTTCTTCCTCTCTCTCTCGCCCTGGAAACGGGGGACGGGGCGAGCGAGCGAGGCGGATCTCACGCCTCTCAGAAAATCATCTCTCGGCACGTCTTTGAAAAATGAGGAGGGAGAGAGTTCTGAGTGCCAGCAATTATTCATCTGGCAAAGTGAGCGCGGCTCCTCGCAAACAGGTTGGCAGTGGGGGAGGGGGGGTTCTATTAACTCTCTCTCTCTCTCTCTCTCTCTCTCTGAATAGCTAGTCTAAGCTGACACTCCTCTACTCCCTCTCTCTCTTTCCTCCTCTCACTTTTCTTTCTAATTTGCATCTCCGGTTATTTAACCAATCATGGTCCAGACTGATTATTACTGCCTGTTGCTTTACAGTCTATTGTAACAGAGGTTGAGACCCCTACTGTAGAGCCACATACCTGCCTCAAGACAACATGAACTTACTCCGTATCAATCACAGTTGTGGTGACAACAGCAAAATAGTGTTTACCATACCGTGCTGTAAAAACTTCCCCAGTTCTCTCTTCGGTAAGGTGCTAAAACATGAGTGAATTTCTAGTTGTTCATGCGTAATGCTTTCGCACTTTCAGCGTACGTAGCTTACATTGCTGCTATTATGCCAGCCGGAAAGTGCCAGACCATTCTCAGTCAACAACAGTTTGCTTGATGGCAGAGAAGGGTAAATATATGACTCCTTTTTTTTGGTGTGCCTGTCAGAGAGAGGGAGTGTGTGTGGTGCATCTATTAGTACATGTGAGGTGTGTGTGCGTGTGTGTGTCATTGACCATGTGTGACCCAGGGGCTCCAACTGTGGCACATCTTGGCAGGTTTGCCGTGCCCAGCTAGGGGCTTTAATCCTGGGCTCAACGGTTAGGGGGAGAGAGAGGGAGAGAGACGGGCCTCTGGCTCCAGAGCTCCAGTGACACGCCACGGCTCTTTCATCATGCTCTGATTAATAATGGATGCTGGGGCTATATATAGATGCTGTGCTGCTACCATCCTACCTCAGCCTTGCCTAGGGTTGTCACGGTGACCAGATTAAGTCTCACCGGCAGTCAGGAGTCATGACCACAGACAAATTCCATGTGACCGTTGAGTCACGGCAACTAAGCTTCTCCAAAACTGGGCTCTGGTGCCTCTGATGGTCATTAGTAGCCTACCAAGCTGGCTAATGGCCGGTCACTAATGGCCGGTACTCAGTGCTCTATTCACTCTGACCTTAATGCAAATGCAATTGAAAATAAAATCGAACACTTCACGAGAGCCTCTGCCTTCAGAGTTTGAGTGGAATAGGAAATAGGATCACCTGTTGCACAGCGAGAATAACATTTGTGTCTGTAACCATTCTATAGGCTACGCAACATTTCTATAGGCTATGCTATGCAATTGCATGAGAAAACAGAGTTTTGATGGCCTCTATTAAAAAGAAGAGGTTCCCGTCAGCTTTCTATAGGCTTATTTAATTTATTTCTCAACGTTCCATATATTAAGCACAGTGCTTCCCTTTACAATTGGAGTAGCCCACCTGGCTGGCATAAAAATAAGCCACGGGAAAAGCAGCCCTCATTTTCTATTCAAGTGCATATGAGGCACATATATATTTTTTTTTACTCCTGATCCGACAGGTGTATGATAATGGCCCATTCTAAATCAAAACTAATTTCACATATATTATCTAGTATATGTAAAGACCAGTGCTTAATTTGTAAACCGGGGGGTACCGGAACGCATGACAAATAAATCACCTTTATAATAAAGCATAGCATGCCTATCAGGCACTTATAGAAGTTGCACATATGGGGAACATCTTCAGTAGCCTAAGATCCAGGAAAATGTGTCCTTTTATAAAGGCATTTCATGCCATTCTAAGTCATTTTACAGGACTGGAGACCGGCAGAATTGTTTTAAATACCTCTACAAATGATTGACAGGCTACTTTGACACTGACAAAAAGAATCTGAGATCCATAAAAACCATCTTGTCTTGAATGCATCAATAGCCTTGACCTAGGTGTGTGGAGGCACGTTGTAGGCTACAATATGAGGAGGAAATTGTAGTCCTAAAAATGCTTTCGAGTTTCACTGACTCACCCAATGATGAGCAGCTCTATATATAGCGGCCAGTCAAAACTCTGTCTTCACGTGATTGCACAATGTGACTTTGGAAATACATTTTCCAAAGTAACAGAATCACGGCTGTCTGTTAAGAAATAAATGAAATAATTCACAATAGCCAACTACACCATGAGAAGGCCTATAATTTATCCACAGAGGATCAATAGCTTCTTTTAACAAATAGCCTGGATGTGGAGTATAGCCCAATAACAAGGCATAGCCAACAGTCGGAACGCACAGCAAATCTGTCAGTGAACAAACAGCATGTAGACAAAACTGACCTTTCCCAATATTTCGAACAGTCTACAATCTCGAGAAAACACAGGTTGGAAAGCAAATGGCTCCTTCTGAAAAGAGAAGTCCAATCTGTCAGCAGTAAGCTACCAAAATATTTGATCAACTTCCAAATATTGTTTTACAAAGTAAAACAAGCGAGAGAGAGGCTTTTGGCATGAACGCATCGGCCATCAGGGTATATACTGAACAAAAATATAAATGCAACATGTAAAGGTTTGGTCCCATGTTTAATGAACTGAAATAAAAGATCCCAGAAATATTCCTAAACCACAAAAAGCTTGTACAGAAATTTGTTTACATTCCTGTTAGTGAGCATTTCTCTTTAGATAAGATAATCCACCCACCTGACAGGTGTGGCATATCAATAAGCTGCTTAAACAGCATGATCATTACACAGGTGTACCTTGTGCTGGGACAATAAAAGGCCACTCTAAAATGTGCAGTTTTGTCACACAGCACACTGCCACAGATGACTCAAGTTTTGAGGGAGTGTGCAAATGGTGTACCAGAGCTGTTGCCAGAGAATGTAATGTTCATTTCTCTACCATAAGCTGCCTCCACTGTCGTTTTAGAGAATTTGGCAGTACGTCCAACCAACCTCACAACCACAGACCACGTGTAACCACGCCAGCCCAGGACCTCCACATCTGGCTTCTTCAACTGCAGATCGTCTGAGACCAGCCACCCGGACAGCTGATGAAACTGATTAATATTTCTGTCTGTAATAAAGCCCTTTTATTGGGAAAAACATATTCTGATTGTCTGGGCCTGGCTCCCCTGTGGGTGGACCTAATGAAATCCATAGATTAGGGCCTAATGAATTTATTTCAATTGACTGATTTCCTTATATGAACTGAAATTGTTGCATGTTGCGTAATACATTTTAAATTAAATAGTACCCGTAAAACACTAGTCTCAACGTCAGCAGTGAAGAGGCGACTCTGGGATGCTGGCCTTCTAGACAGAGTTACACAGTCCAGTGTCTGTGTTCTTTTGCC
This sequence comes from Oncorhynchus masou masou, assembly GCF_036934945.1. Lineage (NCBI taxonomy): Eukaryota > Metazoa > Chordata > Actinopteri > Salmoniformes > Salmonidae > Oncorhynchus > Oncorhynchus masou. The sequence continues at coordinate 83,153,895 of NC_088217.1, read as the reverse complement.
CATCTTAATATTTTCTTTTTATTGGCCAGTCTTAGATGTGGCTTTTTCTTTGCAACTCTGCCTAGAAGGTCATCATCCCGGAGTCGCCTCTTCACTGCTGACGTTGAGACTAGTGTTTTGCGGGTACTATTTAATGAAGCTGCCAGTTGAGCACTTGTGAGGCGTCTGTTTCTCAAACTAGACACTCTAATGTACTCGACTGCTAGGTCAGTTGTGCACTGGGGCCTCCCACTCCCACTTTCTATTCTGGTAAGAGCCAGTTTGCGCTGTTCTGTGAAGGGAGTAGTACACAGCGTTGTACGAGATCTTCAGTTCTTTGGCAATTTCTCGCATGGAATAGCCTTCATTTCTCAGAACAAGAATAGACTGATGAGTTTCAGAAGAAAGTTCTTTGTTTCTGCCATTTTGAGCCTGTAATTGAACCCACAAATGCCTTTTATAATGATAAACTTGGATTAGCTAACACAACGTGCCATTGGAACACAGGAGTGATGGTTGCTGATAATGTAGCCCCTGTCCGGCTATGTAGATATTCCATTAAAATTAGCTATTTCCATCTACAACAGTACTTTACAACATTAACAATGTCTACACTGTATTTCAGATCAATTTGATGTTATTTAAATTTTCTTTCAAAAACAAGGACATTTCTAAGTGACACCAAACTTTTGAACGGTAGTGTATATTAGTAGGCTATATGTTAAAACAAGATTAAATTGAGAATGCTGTGTAAGCATATTATCAAGTGCTTGTCAAATTGTGAATGAGAGACTGATGAAGTGTGTGATGCATGCACAAGAAACAGAGCAGACCGCTTCCCGTTCATGCAACTTTTTTCAAATCATAATTCGTTACATTGTGCAGCCTTAGAACTAGGTAAAGCCCTGCCTTATCTCAGCTCACTGGTCACCATAGCAGCACCCACCCGCAGCACGCACTCCAGCAGGTATATTTCACTGGCCACCCCCAAAGCCAATTCTGCCTTTCCTTCCAGTTCTCTGCTGCCAATGACTGGAATGAGCTGCAAAAATCACTGAAGCTGGAGACTCATATCTCCCTCACTAGCTTTAAGCACCAGCTGTCAGAGCAGCTCACAGATCACTGAACCTGTACATAGCCAATCTGTAAATAGCCCATACAACTACCTCATCACCATGTTGTTATTTATTCTGCTCCTTTGCACCCCAGTACCGCTACTTTGCACCCAGCCCCTTCCCCACCCCCTCCCCATTCACCTCTCCGGCGCTGTGCTGTGTACACAGGCAATCTATTCATCTCCCCCTCCGCTAGCATTAATAAATGATGGCATGCAGGCATGCAGCCTCCTGCACACACTGCCTCACACACACGCACGCACGCACGCACGCACGCACGCACGCACGCACACACACACACACACACACACACACACACACACACACACACACACACACACACACACACACACACACACACACACACACACACACACACACACACACACACACACACACACACACACACACACACACACACACACACACACACACACACACACACACACACACACACACACACACACACACACACACACACTGCCTCCCTCCTCCCAGTGTTTGAATATTCATCACCAGCACGGTGCTGCACCACTAGACCTAGGCCACGCAGGGCACCCACTAAACGTTGGCTCAGTCGTTATTTAACACATTAGCAATGCAAAACCCTGTCTTCACACACATGCGCGTGCACATGCACGCACGCACACACAGAGAGACAGCCATGCAGAACACTCTGTAGCAGTGTGGGATGCATGAGTCTGTTTGTTTTGCTTTGGCTAATGAGAGTCATTTATACTGACATTGTGGAGACACATTACCACACATCAACTAATTGTGTGTGTTGAGTGTATTGGTGTGTCGGTGTGTTGAGTGTGTTGGTGTGTTGGTGTGTTGTGTGTGTTGTGTGTGAGTACAAGAGGTTAACGTATGCGTGTGTGAGATTGCTGCGGGTGGTAGAAGTGAGAGTGCTCCGTACTGCTGATATCGGAGGGTGCGAGGGGTTAACCTAGAGAGTGTGTGTGTGTGTGTGTGTGTGTGTGTGTGTGTGTGTGTGTGTGTGTGTGTGTGTGTGTGTGTGTGTGTGTGTGTGTGTGTGTGTGTGTGTGTGTGTGTGTGTGTGTGTGTGTGTGTGTGTGCGCTTCTGTGTGTGGGTGTGTGTGTGGGAGGAAACATAAAAGGCTGACTCTAGCGGCGCTGCTGGAAACAGGAAGAATCTTTGTTTGTGTTGGTGAGAGGCAGGCAGCCAGCGGTCCAGGGACTCACCACTATGAAACCAAATAAGAGCCGGTTCCCCTATGAGAACGTGTGTGTGCTTGTGTGTACGTTCATCCATGCATTCTAGAATGCACACGACTGACTGAGTGATCAGCGGCATCTAAGTGAACACATACTTGTACAGCTCACACACTGACCTGTAGTTCATCTGGGGATGTGTGTTTGAATGCAAGTCCCCTCATGCCTTTGCCTGCCTGTGTGTTCAGTGAGCGATCAGTACAGCGCTGAATGGGAATCTGCTCTGAGTCAGCTGAGCCTGAAGTGGGAAGGACGTGGCGCTCCGAGCATGCTATTTAGCAGCCTTCCCAGTTAAATATCCTCTGAACCAATCACACACAGATGTTCCCGGGGAAAAAGAGTCTGCAGGAAGCAAAGGAGGGGTAGGGGGGGAGGAGGAGAGAGGGGGGAGGAAGAGGGGGGAGGAAGATGAGGGAGTGCATGTGTAGCGAAAGGAAAAAAGCAGGGATGGACAGATGAAATAGGAAGGGTGTAATAGATTTCCCCCTCGTCCGTCCGTCCTTGTTTGGGCGGCCGTCTGTCAGCAATGACCCGGGAGTGACCTGGACTCTCCCTGGTCAAAGGGGCTTGTGGGATAGTGTTGAATGAGCGGCTGGAGAACTGACTAACTGGGTAGGAGAAGTACACACACACACATATTTTCAAGGAAGAGTAGAGTTCTGAGGTATGTGTGTGCAGAGATAAGCAGCATAGCGGCGTTGGTGTGCCTGGGGGAGTGGTGACAAGAACCTTGGAAGAGACATGGGGGGGCTGAGAGGCAGGGAGGGAGCTGAGTGAGAGAAAGAGCTGCTCAACACTGAACTACCATGCACACCTCTCCTCTTCCCCCTCTCTCTGCCTGTCTGTCTGCCCGTCTGTCTGTCTGTCTGTCTGTCTGTCTGTCTGTCTGTCTGTCTGTCCCAACCACCTGCTTCTAAATGAACACATACTGCAGTGGAGTGAACCATGGGCTGTTGCTGCTTAGAGAGAGGGAGAGAAAGAAGAGAGAGAGAGCTCCACTCCCACAAAATTGATTTCCACAATCAGGAGTAGGATCGTGGGCACCAGTAGAGAGGCAGAGATTAGTGAGAGATGGAGGGAGGGGACGAGGAGTACAGTCAGGTGGAACACACCACACACACAGGAACTCAGTGTGTTCCGGAACCCTCAGTCAGTTAACGAGAGCAGGAGACACACACTCCATGGGGTCTGTGTGTGTGTGTGTGTGTGTGTGTGTGTGTGTGTGTGTGTGTGTGTGTGTGTGTGTGTGTGTGTGTGTGTGTGTGTGTGTGTGTGTGTGTGTGTGTGTGTGTGTGTGTGTGTGTGTGTGTGTGTGTGTGTGTGTGTGTGTGTATTTAAGTGTGCGTGCGTGCGTGCGTGCGTACGTGTGTGTGTGTGTGTGAGATATATAGTATAGTCGCTTGCTAATTTTTGGAGTCCAGCTAGCTTTTTATATCCCACTGGTAACTAGGCCAGGAGGGTGGGACTACACAATACAAAAGGATTGACACATCAGAGAGAAATAACAGAATTATACGGAACGGAATAGAATACATATCATCCATTTGGTTTGCAACATACGTTGTACACATGTAGAGTTTGCACTGTGGTTAAACTATTAGGGTTATGGATGTAGACAGACTCTCTCTCTCTCCCTCTCCCCCTCTTCCTCTCCCCCTCTTCCTCTCTTGAGTCAGGAATAAAGGCGTGTCGAGCATTATCTCCAAATGACCTGCCAAGAGCTCTGCGTGCCCCCGACGGAGCCTTCCTTCCGGCTGATTTAGCTCCAGCTGCCTGCTCTGCTAGCTAGCTCCGTTATTTGCATGAGGTGAAAAATGTCCTCGGCTGTAAATTTTCCTGTCTGTCTGTCGGCTCGGATCGCAGAGCAATGCAGAGACATGTAAAGCTGAGCCGAGATGAGGTGGCTTCCAGGATACAGCCCAGACTAGGGTACTAATCACAGAGAAGGCTGGGAGCAGGCTGGGGTTGGAAGCAGGCTGGGGCTGGGGTAGAATGCTTGGGATAGGGTAGAATGCTGGGGCTGGGGTAGAATGCTGGGGCTGGGGTAGAAGGCTGGGGATAGGGTAGAATGCTGGGGCTGGGGTAGAATGCTGGGGATAGGGTAGAATGCTTGGGATAGGGTAGAATGCTGGGGCTGGGGTAGAATGCTGGGGCTGGGGTAGAATGCTGGGGATAGGGTAGAATGCTGGGGATAGGGTAGAATGCTGGGGATAGGGTAGAATGCTTGGGATAGGGTAGAATGCTGGGGCTGGGGTAGAATGCTGGGGATAGGGTAGAATGCTGGGGATAGGGTAGAATGCTTGGGATAGGGTAGAATGCTGGGGATAGGGTAGAATGCTGGGGATAGGGTAGAATGCTGGGGATAGGGTAGAATGCTTGGGATAGGGTAGAATGCTGGGGCTGGGGTAGAATGCTGGGGATAGGGTAGAATGCTGGGGATAGGGTAGAATGCTTGGGATAGGGTAGAATGCTGGGGATAGGGTAGAATGCTGGGGATAGGGTAGAATGCTTGGGATAGGGTAGAATGCTTGGGATAGGGTAGAATGCTGGGGATAGGGTAGAATGCTGGGATAGGGTAGAATGCTTTGGATAGGGTAGAATGCTGGGGATAGGGTAGAATGCTGGGGATAGGGTAGAATGCTTGGGATAGGGTAGAATGCTTGGGATAGGGTAGAATGCTGGGGATAGGGTAGAATGCTTGGGATAGGGTAGAATGCTGGGTATAGGGTAGAATGCTGGGGCTGGGGTAGAATGCTGGGGATAGGGTAGAATGCTGGGGATAGGGTAGAATGCTGGGGCTGGGGTAGAATGCTGGGGATAGGGTAGAATGCTGGGGATAGGGTAGAATGCTTGGGATAGGGTAGAATGCTGGGATAGGGTAGAATGCTGGGGATAGGGTAGAATGCTGGGGATAGGGTAGAATGCTGGGGCTGGGGTAGAATGCTGGGGATAGGGTAGAATGCTGGGGATAGGGTAGAATGCTTGGGATAGGGTAGAATGCTTTGGATAGGGTAGAATGCTGGGGATAGGGTAGAATGCTTGGGATAGGGTAGAATGCTGGGGATAGGGTAGAATGCTGGGGATAGGGTAGAATGCTGGGGCTGGGGTAGAATGCTTGGGATAGGGTAGAATGCTTTGGATAGGGTAGAATGCTGGGGATAGGGTAGAATGCTGGGGATAGGGTAGAATGCTTGGGATAGGGTAGAATGCTGGGGATAGGGTAGAATGCTTGGGATAGGGTAGAATGCTGGGGATAGGGTAGAATGCTGGGGCTGGGGTAGAATGCTGGGGATAGGGTAGAATGCTTGGGATAGGGTAGAATGCTTGGGATAGGGTAGAATGCTGGGGATAGGGTAGAATGCTTGGGATAGGGTAGAATGCTGGGGATAGGGTAGAATGCTGGGGCTGGGGTAGAATGCTGGGGATAGGGTAGAATGCTGGGGATAGGGTAGAATGCTGGGGCTGGGGTAGAATGCTGGGGATAGGGTAGAATGCTGGGGATAGGGTAGAATGCTTGGGATAGGGTAGAATGCTGGGATAGGGTAGAATGCTGGGGATAGGGTAGAATGCTGGGGATAGGGTAGAATGCTGGGGATAGGGTAGAATGCTGGGGCTGGGGTAGAATGCTGGGGATAGGGTAGAATGCTGGGGATAGGGTAGAATGCTGGGGATAGGGTAGAATGCTGGGGATAGGGTAGAATGCTGGGGCTGGGGTAGAATGCTGGGGATAGGGTAGAATGCTTGGGATAGGGTAGAATGCTGGGATAGGGTAGAATGCTGGGGATAGGGTAGAATGCTGGGGATAGGGTAGAATGCTGGGGCTGGGGTAGAATGCTGGGGATAGGGTAGAATGCTTGGGATAGGGTAGAATGCTGGGGCTGGGGTAGAATGCTGGGGCTGGGGTAGAATGCTGGGGATAGGGTAGAATGCTGGGGATAGGGTAGAATGCTGGGGATAGGGTAGAATGCTGGGGCTGGGGTAGAATGCTGGGGATAGGGTAGAATGCTGGGATAGGGTAGAATGCCCCCAAGCATGTTGGGGATAGGGTAGAATTCTGGAGCTGGGTTAGAATGCTGGGGATAAGGTAGAATGCTGGGGCTGGTGTAGAATGCTGGGGCTGGGGTAGAATGCTGGGGATAGGGTAGAATTCTGAGGATAGGGTAGAATGCTGGGGATAGGGTAGAATACTGGAGCTGGGGTAGAATGTAGAGGATAGGATAGAATTCTGGGGCTGGGGTAGAATGCTGGGGCTGGGGTAGAATGCTGGGGTAGAATTCTGGGGCTGGTGTAGAATGCTGGGGCTGGGGTAGAATACTGGGGATAGGGTAAATGTTGGGGTACAATAGGGTTGGGGATAGGGGGCAGAGGATAAGCGTTGGGCTTTGGGGACGGGTAAGGACCGGAGTTGGGGGATGGAGTATAAGGGAAGAGGATAGAGTTGGGGCAGGGAACAAGGCATGGGCTTTGGGCAGGGTCTATGTTCTGTGGATGTGGATAGGCCTTAATGCTTTGGTGAGGGATTTGGCTGAGCCTAAGGCTGGGGACAAAGCTGAGGCTTGGATCCGTGACGTGGCCGGTACTGGGGCTAGAGATAGAGTCGTACTGGCTGGCTGCAAGAAGAGTTTGCTGCCGATTTTCACAAGCTAGAGAAATCTCAGCAAGGGTCTTAGAAGCATTAAGATGAGGAGAGACAGAGTAAGAAAGAGAGGAAGGGAGGGAGAGAGAGAGCAAGTTGAGGCTGAGAGAGAGATACGTAGATCAAAGGTATAAAAGATGAAGAGGGAAAGAGAGAAAGTGTGTGTGTGTGTGTGTGTGTGTGTGTGTGTGTGTGTGTGTGTGTGTGTGTGTGTGTGTGTGTGTGTGTGTGTGTGTGTGTGTGTGTGTGAGAGAGAGAGAGAGAGAGAGAGGGGAGTGAGGAGGAGCGCTGATGGACAGGGGCTTTCACACGTGGTGTGATTGAGTGTCTCCCGTCAGGCCGCAGCTGTGAGGAGGGAGGCAGGCGGAGGCTGATGGAGACAGATGGGGGCACGGCCCGGTGCTTAAACCCTCTGCTCGCTCTCCTCTGAGAGATGAAGAGAGGAGCGGGGGAGAGAGACGGAAGGGAGGGAGAGAGAGACGGAGAGGGAGGGGAGAAAGAGAAGAGGAGGTGCTCTGGCTGTGAACCAACGCATGGACCTTCCCAGCTTATTGTCAAAGGGAAGTGAGTCGAGACAAGACGGAGCGGATGCAAGAGAGACAGGGAAAGAGAGAGAGAGGGAGAGTGACAGAGCAGAGGGAGGAGGAAGGGTGAAAGTCATTGTGCGCCACTCGCTGCTTCTACGGGAGAGCAGCAGTCGCGGCAAGGATCTTTAAAGAGTGTGTGTCTGTCAGTGTGTGTCTGCATATGCATGTGTTTGTGTGTGTCAGCATGTGTGTGTGTGTCAGCATGTGTGTGTGTGCTCAAGTGTCCCTCCCGAGCTTGACCCTACTACACTCTCACAGGCTCTCTGAAGCAGAGTGGCATATCTCAAAACAGTGGTCCCGGCTGCAACAGTAATCCGACACCCTTCAACGCCTGCTTACTGCAGCTTAACCCGGCCGCCAAGAGCCCACCGAGCCTCCTCCCCAGTAACCTGAGCAGCCAGTCGGCCAGCAGCAGCAGCCCCCCCCAGCACTGCGCCAGGTCCCCGGCCCCCGCAGGGCTCATTCATTTTTCATTAGCCCAGCACTAACACAGGAACAACACTGTCTGCCCACTGCCTTGCTTCTCGCTCGCTCAGGTTACGAAGTGTAGTCTCTCTCTCTCTCCTCTAATTAAAGCTGTTCCGTTTCCATGGTGCGGCGTGGCCGGACGGACGGCCGCTCGCTTCCCCTCCCTGTTCGCTGTCCCTAGCAGTGAGCTACCAGCTGCTATGGCGACGGAGGCTGACGATTGCTCACCGCTCTCTCTGGTTTCCTGATGGTGTGTCTGGCTGTTTATATCTGGTTCTAACTTGCCTCCTTTGTCCTGATGTTGTCCACATTCTGACTGTGCCCACATTTTTAGACAAGTGTAGTCAATCAAAAGACACATTGTGATCAGATTATCCTTCCCACCTCCAGAGGTAGTCAGACATGCATTGTATCCTCGTGTCTTATATGTGTAGATAGACAGATCAGATCTGGACAGAGAAAACATTTAAATCATCAGTGTTCCACCCTCTAAAATCATTGACAGGTGGTACTGTACCATTGACTGATTACCTCTATGTATTTTAGAATGAATAAATAAATATGATTTTGATAGAATAGCTTTGAAATAATTTGCATAAAGGAAGGGACCAGAAAATGTGGTCACAATGCAGAGACAGTAGACAGATAACAGACTTAATTCTGGAAATCTCACAATCAGAATTTAGACAAGATCAGGACAAAGAACCCATGTGAGCACCAGGTATTAATGGGGCTACTGAGGCGCGGCACTAGAATAGTACCTAGTCCTTCACCACGGCACGTCGGTCCTTGGGCCAGTATTACTGTGATGATGTCACTGCTGGGTGATTTATGTTGGTTGAATGGGGGATGTCTGCGTTGCCCTGTCTCTGCCCAGATACACCATGCAGGGCTGCGTCAGTGGGGAGCGCTGGGTTCGACCTTCCACGGATAGGTGTCAAATGGTTGTTTCAGATACCCTCTGATCCTCACGAAGCACAAGTAGAAAACTTTCTCCTCTGCCATGGAACTCTCTCACCGGTCGTTGCTGTAAACAGGAAGGGGTTCTCAGTCAACCGATCTGGCCAAAAACCTACGGTTAAATAAATAGATAGAACAGGAATGATTGCTTCTTAAAGGGACAATCAGCAGACGAAACAATAAAACATTTCCCCCACCACTTTTTTGGTAAAAATCTCAGGGACGGGGCTGGAGAAATACAATTGTCTGCGTTTATTTATACAATTGCTCAGAGAAATAGATTTAGTTTAACGAGTGAAATTATTGGCACCGCTGTTTTCAATTCCTTTCAATACCTCACATTGCGAGGATAAAGGCACTGAGCCTTTTCCTTAAATGTTTTATGAGATTAGAGAACACATTGGGAGGGATCTTAGTCCATTCCATGCAGAATCTTTCCAGATCCTTGATATCCTTTGTCTGTACTTATGGACGGACCTCTTCAATTCAAACCACAGGGATTCAATGGGGTTTAAGTCCAGAGACTGAGATGGCCTTTGCAAAATGTTGATTTTGTGTTCAATTAAGTTCTTTGTGGATTTAGATGTGTGCTTGGGGTTATTGTCTTGCTGTAAGATCCACTATCGGACAAGTTTCAGCCTCCTGGCCGAGGCGACCAGGTTTTTGACTAAAATGTCCTGGTACTGGGTGAAGTTCATTGACCTTAACAAGGGCCCCAAGACCAGTGGAAGAAAAATAGCTCCATAACATCAAAGATGCACCACTATATTGTACAGTAGGTACAGGGTTCTCTTATTCATATGGATCTTTGGTTCCACACAAAACCCACCACTGCTGTGAATGGCCAAAGAGCTCTATTTTCATGTCATCCAACCAATGTAAACTCCTGGAATTTACTAAATGGCATTGGCACTCGTTTTGGACCATTGCTATGGTCAGGTGACATAAAAACAGAGTGATCTGAGTGAGCATTCTATGTTACATGTCTAGTTTGTCTATTTCTATGTTTGGCCTGTTATGGTTCTCAATCAGAGGCTGGTGTTAGTCATTGTGTCTGATTGGGAACCATATTTAGGTAGCCTGTTTGGTGTTGGGGTTTGTGGGTGATTGTTCCTGTCTCTGTGTTTGCACCAGATAGGGCTGGGTAGTTTTTTTTTTTTTTTTTTTTTTTTTTTTTTTTTTTTTTTTTTTTTTTTTCCCCGTTCGTTCGTTCATGTGTAGAGTCTTTATTAAAGAACCATGAATAGAAACCACGCTGCATTTTGGTCCGCCTCTCCTTCAAGTCAAGAAAACTGTTACATCTACTGAGATTGGTCTGCTGGCCTCCAACTTTTGTCTGTCTTTCTGTCTGTCTGTTTGTCAGTCTCACTATGTATTTGCATTCTAAGATAATTAGAAATAGGAATCGACTTAATACAATTTATTTCATTTCCAGATTATTGCGGAATAAATTTCTCACCTTTTCTGACTATGATAGTTTCATACTCGCAAAATAGCCTACAGGCCTACAACAAGTTAAGATCTAATTTAGCCATATATTAAAGATGCAAATTGGCTAAAAATAATTGGCATAAATAGAAAAATATATCAGTTCCATTTGAGGACAAAAATGACAGCGACACCATACAGGTAGCAAAATCAATGGGAAGAGATTTTCGATGTACAGATTATATGAACTGATACAAAAAACACTTGATTCAAAACTTCAAAATTCTTGCCACCAACAGAATGCTATATAAATGGGGCATACAACAATCTCAGCTCTGTAGATTTTGCTGTGAAGCGACAGAATCACTAAATCATTTATTCTGGTATTGCCCCTACGTAGCTTGTTTCTGGTCACAGGTTCAGGAATGGTTAAAAAATCACAACATTCACTTAAAATGAACCTTACAAATAGCAGTGTTGGGTTATTTGGAAAGCAATAGTCAGTCAATAAATAATAATAACACTGGTCGGAAAGGTTTCCAACTTTAGCTCACAATCTGTGGATACTATACGAATAGAAAGGTTCAAAATGTATGTTAAACATCACAGAACAATTGAAAAATATATGACACATGGAAACCAAACGAGTGTGGTCTACGGTGAAAGGTGGGATGGGCTGAGAGTAGGTGAGGGGTGGGATTAAAGAGCTGAGGTCTACGGTGAAAGGTGGGATGGGCTGAGAGTAGGTGAGGGGTGGGATTAAAGAGCTGAGGTCTACGGTGAAAGGTGGGATGGGCTGAGAGTAGGTGAGGGGTGGGATTAAAGAGCTGAGGTCTACGGTGAAAGGTGGGATGGGCTGAGAGTAGGTGAGGGGTGGGATTAAAGAGCTGAGGTCTATGGTGATAGGTGGGATGGGCTGAGAGTAGGTGAGGGGAGGGATTAAAGAGCTGAGGTCTACGGTGAAAGGTGGGATGGGCTGAGAGTAGGTGAGGGGTGGGATTAAAGAGCTGAGGTCTACGGTGAAAGGTGGGATGGGCTGAGAGTAGGTGAGGGGTGGGATTAAAGAGCTGAGGTCTACGGTGAAAGGTGGGATGGGCTGAGAGTAGGTGAGGGGTGGGATTAAAGAGCTGAGGTCTACGGTGAAAGGTGGGATGGGCTGAGAGTAGGTGAGGGGTGGGATTAAAGAGCTGAGGTCTACGGTGAAAGGTGGGATGGGCTGAGAGTAGGTGAGGGGTGCGATTAAAGAGCTGAGGTCTATGGTGATAGGTGGGATGGGCTGAGAGTAGGTGAGGGGTGGGATTAAAGAGCTGAGGTCTACGGTGAAAGGTGGGATGGGCTGAGAGTAGGTGAGGGGTGGGATTAAAGAGCTGAGGTCTACGGTGAAAGGTGGGATGGGTTGAGAGTAGGTGAGGGGTGGGATTAAAGAGCTGAGGTCTATGGTGATAGGTGGGATGGGCTGAGAGTAGGTGAGGGGTGGGATTAAAGAGCTGAGGTCTACGGTGAAAGGTGGGATGGGCTGAGAGTAGGTGAGGGGAGGGATTAAAGAGCTGAGGTCTATGGTGAAAGGTGGGATGGGCTGAGAGTAGGTGAGGGGTGGGATTAAAGAGCTGAGGTCTATGGTGATAGGTGGGATGGGCTGAGAGTAGGTGAGGGGAGGGATTAAAGAGCTGAGGTCTACGGTGAAAGGTGGGATGGGCTGAGAGTAGGTGAGGGGAGGGATTAAAGAGCTGAGGTCTACGGTGAAAGGTGGGATGGGCTGAGAGTAGGTGAGGGGTGGGATTAAAGAGCTGAGGTCTACGGTGAAAGGTGGGATGGGCTGAGAGTATGTGAGGGGTGGGATTAAAGAGCTGAGGTCTACGGTGAAAGGTGGGATGGGCTGAGAGTAGGTGAGGGGTGCGATTAAAGAGCTGAGGTCTACGGTGAAAGGTGGGATGGGTTGAGAGTAGGTGAGGGGTGGGATTAAAGAGCTGAGGTCTATGGTGAAAGGTGGGATGGGCTGAGAGTAGGTGAGGGGTGGGATTAAAGAGCTGAGGTCTACGGTGAAAGGTGGGATGGGCTGAGAGTAGGTGAGGGGTGCGATTAAAGAGCTGAGGTCTATGGTGATAGGTGGGATGGGCTGAGAGTAGGTGAGGGGTGGGATTAAAGAGCTGAGGTCTACGGTGAAAGGTGGGATGGGCTGAGAGTAGGTGAGGGGTGGGATTAAAGAGCTGAGGTCTACGGTGAAAGGTGGGATGGGTTGAGAGTAGGTGAGGGGTGGGATTAAAGAGCTGAGGTCTATGGTGATAGGTGGGATGGGCTGAGAGTAGGTGAGGGGTGGGATTAAATAGTTTATGTTCGGTAATGTATTAATGTTATGTGATTGCTGTATATAAAAGTACAATGTATGTAAATTGTGAATGCAAAATGTGTATGTAAAATGTATACGTAAAATGTATGTAAATGTAGCAGAAAAAAACGGATTCATGTAAATGGCGCCGGAGGAGATGGCTGCCGTTTACAGACTCCGAACCAACTGTGCTATTTTGTTTGTTTTTTCGCAATGTTTATAACTAATTTTGAACATAATGTTGCTGTTACCGTCTCTTATGACCGAAAAGAGCTTCCAGGACAGCAATTACTCACTTCGAACTGGACAAAGATTTTTCTTTAATGAGCCTGACACGAAGGATATACTGGTTTGTCGAGACAAGGCCCAAATCCCGTCATCCGCGTGAAGATGTAGAAAAAGGGGGAGGAGGTCGGGGTGACTTGCAAGAATTTAGGTAAATCACCACTAGTCTACGTATTATTGGCCAAACGTGCAATCATTGGAAAACAAACGGAACGATCTACGGTTAAGACTATCCTACCAACGGGGCATTAAAAACTGTAATATCTTATGTTAATATAGAGCTGGCTGGCTTCTCCATGCATCGGCAGGACAGAGCAGATACGTCTGGTAAGACGAGGGTGTGTGTTTATTTGTCAATAACTGCTGGTGCGCAATGTCTAATATTAATGAAATCTCAAGGTATTGCTTGCCTGAGGTAGAATACCTCATGATAAGCTGTAGACCCTACCATCTATTTACCACCATAAACCGATGCTGGCACTAAGACCACACTCGACCAGCTGTATAAGGCCATAAGCAAACAACAAAATGCTGCTCATCCAGAAGTGGCACTCCTAGTGGACGGGAAATTTAATGCAGGCAAACATGAATCTGTTTTACCTCATTTCTACCAGCATGTCACATGTGCAACCAGAGGGGAAAAAAACTCTAGACCACCTTTCCTCCACACATAGAGATGCATACAAAGCTCTCTCTTGACCTCCATTTGGCAAATCTGACCATAATTATATCCTCCTGATTCCTGCTTACAAGCCTAAACTGAAGCAGGAACCAGTGACTCGCTCAATACGGAAGTGGTCAGATGACGTGGATGCTACGCTATAGGACTGTTTTGCTAGCACAGACTGGAATATGTTCCAGGATTCATCCAATGGCATTGAGGAGTACACCTCCTCAGTCACCGGCTTCATCAATAAGTGCATTGTCGATGTCTTCCCCACAATGACTGTACGTACATATCCCAACGATAAGCCATGGATTACAGGCAACATCCGCACTGAGAAAAAGGCTAGAGCTGATACTTTCAAGGAGCAGGACACTAATCACTGATGAGAAATCCCACTATGCCCTCAGATGAACCATCCAACAGGCAAAGCGTCAATAGAGGACTAAGATTGAATCCTACTACACCGGATGTGGCAGGGCTTGAAAACTATTATGGACTACAAAGGGAAACACTAAAGCATGCATGAGAGCACCAGTTGTTCCGGACGACTGTGTGATTACTCTCTCCATAGCTAATGTGAGCAAGGACTTTAAACAGGTCAACATTCACAAAGCTGTGAAGCCAGACAGATTACCAGGATGTGTACACAAAGCATGCGTAGACCAACTGGATAGTGTCTTCAATGACATTTTCAACCTCTCCCTGACCAAATCATTAATACCTACGTTTCAAACAGACCACCATAGTCCCTGTGCCCAAAAAAGCTAAGGTAACCTGCCTAAATGATTACCGCACAGTAGCATTCACGTCGGTAGCCATGAAGTGCTTTGAAAGGCTGGTCATGACTCACATCAACACCATCATGCCGGAAACCCTAGACCCTCTACAATTTGCATACCGCCGCAACAGATCCAGAGATGACGCAATCTCAATCGCATTCCACACTGCCCTTTCCCACCTAGACAAAAGGAACACCTATGTGAGAATGCTGTTCACTGACTTTATTTTCCCAGGCAGGTCAGTTAAGAACAAATTCTTATTTTCAATGACGGCCTAGGAACAGTGGGTTAACTGCCTGTTCAAGGGCAGAATGACAGATTTGTACCTTGTCAGCTCGGGGATTTGAACTTGCAACCTTCCAGTTACTAGTTCAACGCTCTAAGCACTAGGCCACCCTGCCGCCCCACTAAAGCTCAGCGTTCAACACCATAGTGCCCACAAAGCTCATCACTATGCTAAGGACCCTGGGATTAAACACCTCCCTCTGCAACTAGATCCTGGACTTCCTGACGGGCCGCCCCCAGGTGGTAAGGGTAGGCAACAGAATGTAAGCCACGCCAATCCTCAACACTGGGGCCCCTTAGTGGTGTGTGCTTAGTTCCATGACTGCATGGCAAAGCACGACTCCAACACCATCATTAAGTTTGCTGATGACACAACAGTGGTAGGCCTGATCACTGACAACGATGAGACAGCCTATAGGGAGGAGAGACCTGGCAGTGTGGTGCAGTGTGGTGCCATGACAACAACCTCTCCCTCAATGTGACAAAGGAGATGATCGTGGACTATAGGAAAAGGAGGATCGAATTAACATCGACAGGGCTGAAGTGGAGCAGGTCGAGAGTTTCAAGATTCTTGGTGTCCACATGACCAACAAACTGTCATGGTCCAAACACACCAAGACAGTTGTGAAGAGGGCACGACAACACCTCTTCCCCCTCAGGAGACGGAAAAGTTTTGCCATGGGTCCCCAGATCCTCAAAAAGTTCTAGAGCTGCACCATCAAGAGCATCCTGACCGGTTTGCATCACCACCTGGTATGGAAACTGCTCGGCATCTGACCGTAAGGCACTACAGAGGGTAGTGCGTATGGCCCAGTACATCACTGGGGCCAAGCTTCCTGACATCCAGGACCTATATACTAGGTGATCAGATGAAGGCCCAAAAAATTGTCAAAGACTCCAGTCACCCAAGTCATAGATTGTTCTCTCTGTTACCGCACGGCAAGCGGTACCAGAGTGCAACATCTAGGACCAAAAGGCCTCTTAATCTACCCCAAAGCCATAAGACTGCTGAACAATTAATCAAGTGGCCACCTGGACTATTTACATTGACCCCCCCACTCACACTGCTACTACTCGCTGTTTATTATCTATGCATAGTCACTTTGCAAATTACCTCGACTAACCAGTACCCCTGCAAATTGACTCAGAACCGGTACCCCTGTATATAGTGAGTAAGCATTTCACAGTAATACCTGTTGTATTCGGTGCATGAGACAAATACATTTTGATTTTGGATTTGTCCAAGGAAGTGGATAGGTTAATAAAAAAACAGGTTGATGGCTAAATGGGAGAAACAAAAAGCATAACACCTCGCTCTCTCTCTATATATATATAGTGGGGCAAAAAACTATTTAGTCAGCCACCAATTGTGCAAGTTCTCCCACTTAAAAAGATGAGAGAGGCCTGTAATTTTCATCACAGGTACACTTCAACTATGACAGACAAAATGAGAAAAAAAATCCAGAAAATCACGTTGTAGGATTTTTAATTAATTAATTTGCAAATTATGGTGGAAAATAAGTAGTTGGTCAATAACAAAAGTTTATCTCAATACTTTGTTATATACCCTTTGTTGGCAATGACAGAGGTCAAACGTCTTCACATGGTTTTCACACAGTGAATAAAAAAGTATTTGATCCCCTGCTGAATTTTTACATTTGCCCACTGACAAAAAAATGACCAGTCTATAATTTTAATGGTAGGTTTATTTGAACAGTGAGAGACAGAATAACAACAACAAAAATTCAGAAAAACGCATGTCAAACATGTTATAAATTGATTTGCTTTTTAATGAGGGAAATAAGTGTTTGACCCCCTCTCAATCAGAAAGATTTCTGGATCTCAGGTGTCTTTTATACAGGTAACGAGCTGAGATTAGGAGCACACTCTTAAATGGAGTGCTCCTAATCTCAGTTTGTTACCTGCATAAAAGACACCTGTCCACAGAAGCAATCAAATCAATCAGATTCCAAACTCTCCACCATGGCCAAGACCAAAGAGCTCTCCAAGGATGTCAGGGACAAGATTGTAGACCTACACAAGGCTGGAATGGGCTACAAGACCATCGCCAAGCAGCTTGGTGAGTAGGTGACAACAGTTGGTGCGATTATTCGCAAATGGAAGGAACACAAAAGAACTGTCAATCTTCCTCGACCTGGGGCTCCATGCAAGATCTCACCTCATGGAGTTGCAATGATCATGAGAATGGTGAGGAATCAGCCCAGAACTACACAGGAGGATCTTGTCAATGATCTCAAGTCAGCTGGGACCATAGTCACCAAGAAAACAATTGGTAACACACTACGCCGTGAAGGACTGAAATCCTGCAGCGCCCGCAAGGTCCCCCTGCTCAAGAAAGCACATATACATGCCCGTCTGAAGTTTGCCAATGAACATCTGAATGATTCAGAGGACAACTGGGTGAAAGTGTTGTGGTCAGATGAGACCAAAATGGAACTCTTTGGCATCAACTCAACTCGCCGTGTTTGGAGGAGGAGGAATGCTGCCTATTATCCCAAGACACCATCCCCACCGTCAAACATGGAGATGGAAACATTATGCTTTGGGGGTGTTTTTCTGCTAAGGGGACAGGACAACTTCACCGCATCAAAGGGACGATGGATGGGGCCATGTACCGTCAAATCTTGGGTGAGAACATCCTTCCCTCAGCCAGGGCATTGAAAATGGGTCGTGGATGGGTATTCCAGCCTGACAATGACCCAAAACACACGGCCAAGGCAACAAAGGAGTGGCTCAAGAAGAAGCACATTATTAAGGTCCTGGAGTGGCCTAGCCAGTCTCCAGACCTTAATCCCATAGAAAATCTGTGGTGGGAGCTGAAGGTTCAAGTTGCCAAACGTCAGCCTCGAAATCTTAATGACTTGGAGAAGATCTGTAAAGAGGAGTGGGACAAAATCCCTCCTGAGATGTGTGCAAACCTGGTGGCCAACTACAAGAAACGTCTGACCTCTGTGATTGCCAACAAGGGTTTTGCCACCAAGTACTAAGTCATGTTTTGCAGAGGGGGTCAAATACTTATTTCCCTCATTAAAATGCAAATCAATGTATAACATTTCAGACTTGCTTTTTTCTGGATTTTTTGTTGTTGTTATTCTGTCTCTCACTGTTCAAATAAAACTACAATTAAAAGTATAGACTGATCATTTCTTTGTCAGTGGGCAAACGTACAAAATCAGCAGGGGATCAAATACTTTTTTCCCTCACTGTATACAGTATGTATATGTATATATATATTATATATCTCACTCTATCTCATTCTATATATATATATATATATATATATCTCACTCTTTCTATATCTCTCACTCACATACTCTCACACTCTGCTACTGTCCAGCAAACGGTACCGAATCATCGGCTTTCGGGCCAACGGGCTCTAAGACAGTATTCCAGCCACAAGACTGCTAAATGGTTACCCGGACTATCTGCATTGACTCTATGCACAATCACAAGACTATGTATACACAAAATATCTCACACAAAACCCAAATACATTTACATACACACATAACACACACATGTATACTACCACAAACACAGAGACTTTTACACTCATCATATGCTGCTGCTACTTTACCCTGTCTTCATGTACATACTGTACAGTGGCTTGCGAAAGTATTCACCCCTTTGGCATTTTACTATTTTGTTGCGTTACAACCTGGAATTAAAAGGGATTTTTGTGGATTTGTATCATTTGATTTACACAACATGCCGACCACTTTGAAGATGACAAAATATTTCTTATTATGAAACAAACAAGAAATATGACACACAAAAAAAACTTGAGCACGTCAAAAATAAAAGTCAATACTTTTTAGAGCCAACTTTAGCAGCAATTACAGCTGCAAGTCTCTTGGGGTATGTCTCTATCAGTTTGGAACATCTAGCCACTGGGATTTCATTCTTCAAGTTGGAGTTCCACTGGTGTACAGCAATCTTTAAGTCATACCACAGATCCTCAATTGGATTGAGATCTGGGCTTTGACTAGGCCATTCCAAGACATTTATATGTTTCCCCTTAAACCACTCAAGTGTTGCTTTAGCAGTATGCTTAGGGTCATTGCCCTGCTGGAAGGTGAACCTCCGTTCCAGTCTCAAATCTCTGGATGACAAACAGGTTTCCCTCCAGAATGTCCCTGTATTTAGCGCCATTCATCATTCCTTCAATTCTGACCAGTTTCCCAGTCCCTGACGATGAATAACATCCCCGCAGCATGATGCTGCCACCACCACTTCGCTGTGGGGATGGTATTCTCAGAGTGATGAGAGGTGTTGGGTTTGCGCCAGACATAGTGTTTTCCTTGATGGCCAAAAAGCTCAATTGTAGTCTCATCTGACCAGAATTCTTTCTTCCATATGTTTGGGGAGTCTCCCACATGCGTTTTGTCTTATTTTTGCTTATTTGTTACTTTAAGCAATGGCTTTTTTTCTGGCCACTCTTCCATAAAGCCCAGCTCTGTGGAGTGTACGGATTAAAGTGGTCCTATGGACATATACTCCAATCTCTGCTGTGGAGCTTTGC
This sequence comes from Oncorhynchus masou masou, assembly GCF_036934945.1. Taxonomy (NCBI): domain Eukaryota; kingdom Metazoa; phylum Chordata; class Actinopteri; order Salmoniformes; family Salmonidae; genus Oncorhynchus; species Oncorhynchus masou. The sequence continues at coordinate 83,134,601 of NC_088217.1, read as the reverse complement.
AGCTTCTTCAGGGTTGTCTTTGGTTTCTTTGTTACCTCTCTGATTAATGCTCTCCTTGCCTGGTCTGTGAGTTTTGGTGGTCGGCCCTCTCTTGGCAGGTTTGTTGTGGTGGCATATTCTTTCCATTTTTTAATAATGGATTTAATGGTGCTCCGTGGGATGTTCAAAGTTTCAGACTTTTTTTTATAACCCACCCCTGATCTCTACTTGTCCAGAACCTTGGCCCTGACCGGTTTGGAGAGATCCCTGTCTCTTCATGGTGCCGCTTGCTTGGTGGTGTCCCTTGCTTAGTGGTGTTGCAAAATCTTTCACCTTTCAGAACAGATGTATATATACTGAGATCAAGTGACACTTACATTGCACACAGGTGGACTTTATTTAACTAATTATGTGACACTGTAGGTAATTGGTTGCAACAGATCTTATTTAGGGGCTTCATAGCAAAGGGGTGAATACATGTCCACGCACCACTTTTCTGTTTTTAATTTGTAAGAATATTTTTCATTTTACTTCACCAATTTGGACTATTTTGTGTATGTCAATTACATGAAATACAAATAAAAATCCATTGAAATGACATGAAATACAACAAAATAAGAGAAACGCCAAGGGGGATGAATACTTTTGCAAGGCACAGTATCTACCTCAAATACCTTGAAGCTCTGCACATTGATCTGGTACTGGTACTTCCTGTATATAGCTCCACATTGATCTGGTACTGGTACTATCTATATACAGCAACAAATTGATCTGGTACTGGTACTATCTGTATATATCTCCACATTGATCTGGTACTGGTACTTCAAGTATATAGCTCCACATTGATCTGGTACTGGTACTATCTATATACAGCAACAAATTGATCTGGTACTGGTACTATCTGTATATATCTCAACATTGATCTGGTACTGGTACTTCCTGTATATAGCTCCACATTGATCTGCTACTGGTACTTCCTGTATATATCTCCACATTGAACTGGTACAGGTACTATCTGTATATATCTCCACATTGATCTGGTACTGGTACTATCTGTATATAGCTCCACATTGATATGGTACTGGTACGTCCTGTATATAGCTCCACATTGATGTGGTGCTGGTACTATCTGTATATAGCTCCACATTGATATGGTACTGGGACTTCCTGGATATAGCTCCACATTGATCTGGTACTGGTACTATCTGTATATAGCTCCACATTGATATGGTACTGGTACAATCTGTATATAACTCCACATTAATATGGTACTAGTACTATCTGTATATAGCTCCACATTGATTTGGTAAGGGTACTATATTTATATAGCTCCATATTGATATGGTACGGGTACTATATTTATATAGCTCCACATTGATATGGTACTGGGACTATCTGTATATAACTCCACATTGATATGGTACTGGTACTATCTGTATATAGCTCCACATTGATCTGGTACTGGTACTATCTGTATATAGCTCCACATTGATATGGTACTGGTACAATCTGTATATAACTCCACATTAATATGGTACTAGTACTATCTGTATAAAGCTCCACATTGATATGGTACTGGTACTATCTGTATTTTGCTCCACATTGATCTGGTACTGGGACTTCCTGGATATAGCTCCACATTGATATGATACTGGTACTATCTGTATATAGCTCCACATTGATATGGTACTGGTACTATCCACATTAATATGTATATATCTGCTCCACATTGATATGGTACTGGTCTGTACTCCACATATCTGTATATAGCTCCACATTGATATGGTACTGGTACTATCTGTATATAGCTCCACATCTGATATGGTACTGGTATATCTGTATATAGCTCCACATTGATATGGTACTATATCTGTATATAACTCCACATTGATATGGTACTGGTACTATCTGTATATAGCTCCACATTGATATGGTACTGGTACTATCTGTATATAGCTCCATTGATATGGTACATTCTGATATGGTACTGGTACTATCTGTATATAGCTACATTGATATGGTACTGGTACTATCTGTATATATCTCCACATTGAACTGGTACTCCTTTATATATCTCCATTGATATGGTACTGGTACTGGTCCACATTGAACTGGTACAGGTACTATCTTTATATATCTCCACATTGATCTGGTACTGGTTCTATCTGTATATAGCTCCTCATTGATATAATACTGGTACTCTCTGTACATATCTCCACATTGATATGGTACTAGAACAATCTGTATATAGCTCCACATTGATATTCTACTGGTACTATCGTTATATCACTCCACATTGATATGGCACTGGTACTATCTGTATATAACGCCACATTGATATGGTACTGGTACTATCTCTATATAGCTCCACATTGATATGGTACTGGTACTATCTGTATATAACTCCACATTGATATGGTATATGGTACATTGATATGTACTATACTGTATATAACTCCACATTGATATGGTACTGTATATAGTACTTGATCTGTATATAGCTCCACATTGATATGGTACTGGTACTATCTGTATATAACTCCACATTGATATGGTACTGGTACTATCTGTATATAGCTCCACATTGATATGGTACTGGATATGGTACTATCTTCCTGTATATAGCTCCACATTGATATGGTACTGGTACTATCTGTATATAACTCCACATTGATATGGTACTGGTACTATCTGTATATAGCTCCACATTGATATGGTACTGGTACTATCTGTATATAAATCCACATTGATATGGTACTGGTACTATCTGTATATAGCTCCACATTGATATGGTACTGGTACTTCCTGTATATAGCTCCACATTGATATGGTACTGGTACTATCTGTATATAACTCCACATTGATATGGTACTGGTACTATCTGTATATAGCTCCACATTGATATGGTACTGGTACTATCTGTATATAGCTCCACATTGATTGGGTACTGGTACTATCTGTATATAGCTCCACATTGTTTTGGTACTGGTACTATCTGTATATAACGCCACATTGATATGGTACTGGTACTTCCTGTATATAGCTCCACATTGATATGGTACTGGTACTATCTGTATATAACTCCACATTTATATGGTACTGGTACTTCCTGTATATAGCTCCACATTGATATGGTACTGGTACTATCTGTATACAGCTCCATTCTTGTTTGTTGTTATTGTATTTTTCACTCTACATCATTGGTAAGGACAGTACATTTTACACCCGTTGTATTCGGCCCATGTGACAAATACAATTTGATCTCCCTCTCTCGCTCTCTCTCTCTCTCTCTGCTTCCTTTTTTGGGGTGAGTTCACAAACCTTGGCTCTGAAGACTTTTCCTCTCTCTCTCCCCTTCCCTTCCACATCCATTATAGATGCTGTTTGCGCTGCATAAATGGGTCTTCCTTCTATTCAGCGCCCCTGGCAATCAGCCCTCGTTTTGTCTCCACGGGAGAGAACTGCAATCAGAGAGAGAGAGAGAGATGGAGAGAGAGAGGTGTTGAGAGAGAAGGAGAGCGAGAGCGAGGGAGAGAGTCATGTTTGTGAATGTGTCTGGGTAAAAGCGTTACTCTCTGTTTCCCCTTTTAGTCGTCAATGTTTTTTGAGATGTGTAGAAAACGAGGCTTTCAGCGACGGCTGATTCCTTGTCTTGAATTTGTTGCAGCCATGTGTTGCGTTGTGTGGTGATATATTTTAGCAATAATGCAATAATGTGGTATATGGCCAATATACAACGTCTAAAGGCTGCATACAACGCGGAGTGCCTGCATACAGCCCTTAACCGTGGTATATTGGCCATAAACCACAAACCCCCAAGGTGCCTAATTGCTATTATAAACTGGTTACAAACATAATTAGAGCAGTAAAAATACATGTTTTGTCACACCCGTGGTATACGGGTGTCGGATATACCAAGGCTGTCAGCAAATCAGCATTCAAGGCACGAACCACCTGGTTCCTGCTTGTGTTACTGCATGCGGGTGTGTGGGGGGAGTGAGGTAGGTGATTATGATCATTTTGTGGAGTGCTCCGATCTCTACCTGGGGCGAGGCAGCAGTCAAAGTGTGTGTGTGTGTGTGTGTGTGTGTGTGTGTGTGTGTGTGTGTGTGTGTGTGTGTGTGTGTGTGTGTGTGTGTGTGTGTGTGTGTGTGTGTGTGTGCGTGCGTGCGTGCATGCGTGCGTGTGTGTGTGTGTGTTGTGTGCTGCTAGCTACCCGGCGGCGGTGATGTAGCAGTCCGAACAGAATAATGAGCAAGGTCTCTTTGTGTTGCTTCGTAGTGCTAATCGTCTGTTAGTTTGCAAACGCCTTGGAGCCGTGCTGCTCTGCACTGAGCCACTCCGCTCTGCTATGGTGTGCTCAGGCAGGCACGTAAACATGCAGGCACGCACACACATTCTGCTCTTTAGCGGAGTAAGTGCAAGCTCAGGAGGCATCTGCTACACACACACACACACACGCGCACACACGCACACACGCACACACACACACGCACACACACGCACACACACACACTCCTCTCTTTTGCAAAGTCCACAGTGGGCTGTATCGATTTGTTTTTCTGGCCAGCAGTAGGATTCTGTGATTGAGGATATGGATAGAGCCAGGGTAGGACTAACAGAGGGGTTTGGATAGAGCCAGGGTAGGACTAACAGAGGGGTTTGGATAGAGCCAGGGTAGGACTAACAGAGGGGTTTGGATAGAGTCAGGGTAGGACTAACAGAGGGGTTTGGATAGAGTCAGGGTAGGACTAACAGAGGGGTTTGGATAGTGCCAGGGTAGGACTAACAGAGAGGTTTGGATAGAGTCAGGGTAGGACTAACAGAGGGGTTTGGATAGAGTCAGGGTAGGACTAACAGAGGGGTTTGAATAGAGCCAGGGTAGGACTAACAGATGGGTTTGGATAGAGCCAGGGTAGAACCTGATGAAAAGAGATGTGGGAGGTAGTTATTGTTGTTGCTGTTTTCAAAGCTGACTGATATCTATTTGTGGTAGTACTTTACATTACAGCATGGAAGGAAGTGGCAATAACATGGTAGTAGTATGCTATATTCCTGTTTCAGGGTAATGCACCCTGTTACACAAGTTGAGACATGCAGGTGTTTAAGATTTTCCAAATAAATAGATGTTGTAAATTACAAAAAAAGAGTGGACATCTAGCTTGTATTGAATACAGAGAGGATGGTATCTTAAAGTTAGAAGATGAGGTCAAATCCCTCAGATAAATCAAAACATCCTTTATCATCCATCAACTGCCATTCAGAAACAAAGCAGAAGCCGGTGAGAGACTGTACCAAAATGGTGGATACTAGGGTCGTGTTCAGCTGTTCTTCAATCGACGCAGGTGTCCACAAAGGGAATATCCTGGCAAACTTTTCAAATCATCCTCCTTCCATCTCATCTTCCATCTGTCTGAGCAGAATACAACGAGACAGCCTTGGCCTGAATACAGTCCTGATGACTCATTGATCTGTGTTTGTGTGTGTGTGTGTGTGTGTGTGTGTGTGTGTGTGTGTGTGTGAGTGTGTGTGTGTGTGTGTGTGTGTGTGTGTGTGTGTGTGTGTGTGTGTGTGTGTGTGTGTGTGTGTGTGTGTGTGTGTGTGTGCCAGCATACATATCAGACAGAATCCTCTGTAGGCCATATAAATGGAGAGTACACAGAGGTTAGAAAATAGCAGGCGTGTCTCTCTGGAGACAAACACTGCTGTCCTACGCAGAGCTGATCGCTGCCTCCGCGCTTCCTCGCTTTGTCCCACAGACCTTCACATAGGAGGGGAGGAGAAGGTGGAGAGGGAGAAAGAGGGGAGGATATGAACCCACCACCATCACCGCTACACACATTATAAACACAATTCACACACTGCCAAACGCTGAGCCAAGAATGTGTCAGTTGGGACGGGCGGGTGAGGGAGCAACTACCGCCTCTAAAATGTTGCTGTGAAGCAGCGATTTTCACTGAGAGGAGTGGAGCTCCGTGACAAAATGGAGGGAGCAGCGGAGAGAGAGAGAGAGAGAGAGAGAGAGAGAGAGAGGCAAGTAGCGGAACACAGCCCTGTGAACATCACACTAGTACACGCACACACACACACACACACACACACACACACACTCACACTCACACTCACACTCACACTCACACTCACACTCACACACACTCACACACACACACACACACACACACACACACACACACACACACACACACACACACACACACACACACACACACGCACACTCACGAGCCAAGGACAGAGCAGCACAGAGAAAGAAGGAGAGAGAGAGAGAGGAGACAGCTTCCGTCCTCCTCCCTTCTCTCTCTCTGCTTGGGCCTTGCAACTACCATCCTCCTCTCTTCTCTCTCTCTGCTTGGGACTTGCAACTACCGTCCTCCTCCCTTCTCTCTCTCTGCTTGAGCTGCAACTACCATCCTCCTCCCTTCTCTCTCTCTGCTTGAGCTGCAACTTCTGTCCTCCTCCCGTCTCTCTCTCTCTGCTTGGGTCTTGCAACTTCTGTCCTCCTCCCGTCTCTCTCTCTCTGCTTGGGTCTTGCAACTTCTGTCCTCCTCCCTTCTCTCTCTCTGCTTGGGCTGCAACTACCGTCCTCTTCCCTTCTCTCTCTGCTTGGGCTGCAACTACCGTCCTCCTCCCTTCTCTCTCTCTGCTTGGGCTGCAAATACCGTCCTCTTCCCTTCTCTCTTTCTGCTTCGGCTGCAACCACCATACTCCTCCATTCTCTCTATGCTTGGGCTGCAACTACCGTCCTCCTCCCTTCTCTCTCTCTGCTTGGGCCTTGCAACTACCATCCTCCACCCGTCAATCTCTCTCTGCTTGGGCCTTGCAAATACAATCCTCCTCCCTTCTCTCTCTCTGCTTGGGTCTTGCAACTACAGTCCTCCTTCCGTCTTTCTCTCTGCTTGGGCCTTGCAACTTCCGTCTTCCTCCCTTCTCTCTCTCTGCCTCGGCCTTGCAACTACAATCCTCCTCCCGTCTCTCTCTCTGCTTGGGTCTTGGGCCTTTGCTTGGGCTTTGCAACTACCATCCTCCTCCCGTCTCTCCATCTGCTTGGGCCTTGCAACTTCCGTCCTCCTCCCTTCTCTCTCTGCTTGGGCCTAGCAACTTCTGTCCTCCTCCCTTCTCTCTCTCTACTAGGGCCTTGCAACTACCATCCTCCTCCCTTCTCTCTCTCTGCTTGGGCTGCAACTACCATCCACCTCCCTTCTCTCTCTCTGCTTGGGCTGCAACTACCATCCTCCTCCAGTCTCTCTCTCTGCTTGGGCCTTGCAACTACTATCCTCCTCCCTTCTCTCTCTCTCTGCTTGAGCTGCAACTTCTGTCCTCCTCCCGTCTCTCTCTCTCTGCTTGGGTCTTGCAACTTCTGTCCTCCTCCCGTCTCTCTCTCTCTGCTTGGGTCTTGCAACTTCTGTCCTCGTCCCATCTCTCTCTCTGCTTGGGCTGCAACTACTGTCCTCCTCCCTTCTATCTCTCTGCTTGGGCTGCAACTACCATCCTCTTCCCTTCTCTCTCTGCTTGGGCTGCAACTACCGTCCTCCTCCCGTCTCTCTCTCTGTTTGGGCTGCAAATACCGTCCTCTTCCCTTCTCTCTTTCTGCTTGGGCTGCAACCACCATCCTCCTCCATTCTCTCTATGCTTGGGCTGCAACTACCGTCCTCCTCCCTTCTCTCTCTCTGCTTGGGCTGCAACTACCATCCTCCACCCGTCAATCTCTCTCTGCTTGGGCCTTGCAAATACAATCCTCCTCCCTTCTCTCTCTCTGCTTGGGCCTTGCAACTTCCGTCTCCCTCCCTTCTCTCTCTCTGCCTCGGCCTTGCAACTACAATCCTCCTCCCGCCTCTCTCTCTGCTTGGGTCTTACAACTTCTGTCCTCCTCCCTTCTCTCTCTCTGCTTGGGCCTTGCAACTACCATCCTCCTCCCGTCTCTCTATCTGCTTGGGCCTAGCAACTTCTGTCCTCCTCCCTTCTCTCTCTCTACTTGGGCCTTGCAACTACCATCCTCCCTTCTCTCTCTCTGCTTGGGCTGCAACTACCATCCACCTCCCTTCTCTCTCTCTGCTTGGGCTGCAACTACCATTCTCCTCCCGTCTCTCTCTCTCTGCTTGGGCCTTGCAACTACTATCCTCCTCCCTTCTCTCTCTCTGCTTGGGTCTTGCAACTACCATCCTCCTCCCTTCTCTATCTCTGCTTGAGCTGCAACTTCTGTCCTCCTCCCGTCTCTCTCTCTCTGCTTGGGTCTTGCAACTTCTGTCCTCCTCCCGTCTCTCTCTCTCTGCTTGGGTCTTGCAACTTCTGTCCTCCTCCCATCTCTCTCTCTGCTTGGGCTGCAACTACTGTCCTCCTCCCTTCTCTCTCTCTGCTTGGGCTGCAACTACCGTCCTCTTCCCTTCTCTCTCTGCTTGGGCTGCAACTACCGTCCTCCTCCCTTCTCTCTCTCTGCTTGGGCTGCAAATACCGTCCTCTTCCCTTCTCTCTCTCTGCTTGAGCTGCAACTTCTGTCCTCCTCCCGTCTCTCTCTCTCTCTCTGCTTGGGTCTTGCAACGACAATCCTCCTGCCTTCTCTCTCTCTACTTGGGTCTTGCAACTACCGTCCTCCTCGCTTCTCTCTCTCTGCTTGAGCTGCAACTACCGTCCTTCTCCCTTCTCTCTCTCTGCATGGGTCTTGCAATTTCTGTCCTCCTCCCTTCTCTCTCTCTGCTTGGGTCTTGCAACTACCATCCTCCTGCATTCTCTCTCTCTACTTGGGCCTTGCAACTACCGTCCTCCTAAATTCTCTCTCTCTGCTTGAGCTGCAACTTCTGTCCTCCTCACATCTCTCGCTCTGCTTGGGTCTTGTAACTACCATCCTCTTACCGTCTCTCTCTCTGCTTGGGCCTTGCAACTACCGTCCTCCTACCTTCTCTCTCTCTGCTTGGGCTGCAACTACCGTCCTCCTCCCTTCTCTCTCTCTACTTGGGCCTTGCAACTTCTGTCCTACTCCCTTCTCTCTCTCTGCTTGGGCCTTGCAACTACCGTCCTCCTCCCTTCTCTCTCTCTACGTGGGCCTTGCAGCTACCGTCCTCCTCCCTTCTCTCTCTCTGCTTGAGCTGCAACTACCGTCCTCCTCCCTTCTCTCTCTCTGCATGGGTCTTTGAACTTCTGTCCTCCTCCCGTCTCTCTCTCTGCTTGGGTCTTGCAACTTCTGTCCTCCTCCCGCCTTTCTCTCTGTTTGAGTCTTCTAACTACCATCCTCCTCCCTTCTCTCTCTCTCTACTTGGGACTTGCAACTACCATCCTCCTCCCTTCTCTCTCTCTGCTTGGGCCTTGCAACTACCGTCCTCCTCCATTCTCTCTCTCTGCTTGAGCTGCAACTTCTGTCCTCCTCCCGTCTCTCTCTCTGCTTGGGTCTTGTAACTACCATCCTCTTCCCTTCTCTCTCTCTGCTTGGGCCTTGCAACTACAATCCTCCTGCCTTCTCTCTCTCTACTTGGGCCTTGCAACTACCGTCCTCCTCCCTTCTCTCTCTCTGCTTGAGCTGCAACTTCTGTCCCCCTCACCGTCTCTCTCTCTCTGCTTGGGTCTTGCAACTTCTGTCCTCCTCCCTTTTCTCTCTCTGCTTGAGCTGCAACTACCATCCTCCTCCCTTCTCTCTCTCTGCTTGAGCTGCAACTTCTGTCCTCCTCCCGTCTCTCTCTCTCTGCTTGGGTCTTGCAACTTCTGTCCTCCTCCCGTCTCTCTCTCTGCTTGGGTCTTGCAACTTCTGTCCTCCTCCCTTCTCTCTCTCTGCTTGGGCTGCAACTACCGTCCTCTTCCCTTCTCTCTCTGCTTGGGCTGCAACTACCGTCCTCCTCCCTTCTCTCTCTCTGCTTGGGCTGCAACTACCATCCACCTCCCTTCTCTCTCTCTGCTTGGGCTGCAACTACCATTCTCCTCCCGTCTCTCTCTCTCTGCTTGGGCCTTGCAACTACTATCCTCCTCCCTTCTCTCTCTCTGCTTGGGTCTTGCAACTACCATCCTCCTGCCTTCTCTCTCTCCTTGGGCCTTGCAACTACCGTCCTCCTCCCGCGTCTCTCTGCTTGGGCCTTGCAACTACCATCCTCCTCCCTTCTCTCTCTCTGCTTGGGTCTTGCAACTTCTGTCCTCCTCCCATCTCTCTCTCTGCTTGGGCCTTGCAACAAACGTCCTCCTCCTTTCTCTCTCTCTGCTTGAGCTGCAACTACCGTCCTCCTCCCTTCTCTCTCCCTGCATGGGTCTTGCAACTTCTGTCCTCCTCCCTTCTCTCTCTCTGCTTGGGTCTTGCAACTACCATCCTCCTGCCTTCTCTCTCTTTACTTGGGCCTTGCAACTACCATCCTCCACCCGTCAATCTCTCTCTGCTTGGGCCTTGCAACTACCATCCTCCTGCCTTCTCTCTCTCTGCTTGGGCCTTGCAACTACCGTCCTCCTCCATTCTCTCTCTCTGCTTGAGCTGCAACTTCTGTCCTCCTCCCATCTCTCTCTCTGCTTGGGTCATGTAACTACCATCCTCTTCCCTTCTCTCTCTCTGCTTGGGCCTTGCAACTACAATCCTCCTGCCGTCTCTCTCTCTACTTGGGCTTTGCAACTACCGTCCTCCTCCCTTCTCTCTCTCTGCTTGGGCTGCGACTACCATCCTCCTCACTTCTCTCTCTATGCTTGGGCTGCAACTACCGTCCTCCTCCCTTCTCTCTCTCTCTGCTTGGTCCTTGCAACTACAATCCTCCTCCCGTCTCTCTCTCTGCTTGAGTCTTCTAACTACCATCCTCCTCCCTTCTCTCTCTCTACATGGGCCTTGCAACTACCATCCTCCTCCCTTCTCTCTCTCTGCATGGGCTGCAACTACCATCCACCCACCTTCTCTCTCTCTGCATGGGCTGCAACTACCATCCACCCCCCTTCTCTTTCTCTGCATGGGCTGCAACTACCATCCACCCCCCTTCTCTCACTCTGCTTGGGTCTTGCAGCTTCTGTCCTCCTCACTTCTCTCTCCGCGTGGGTCTTTCAACTACCTGCAACTACCTTCCTCCTCCCTTCTCTCTCTCTGTTTGGGTCTTGCAACTACCATCCTCCTGCCTTCTCTCTCTCTACTTGGGCCTTGCAACTACCGTCCTCCTCCCTTCTCTCTCTATGCTTGAGCTGCAACTACTGTCCTCCTCCCGTCTCTCTCTCTCTGCTTGAGTCTTGCAACTTCTGTCCTCCTCCCTTCACTCTCTCTACCTGGGCCTTGCAACTACCATACTCCACCCGTCAATCTCTCTCTGCTTGGACCTTGCAACTACAATCCTCCTGCCTTCTCTCTCTCTACCTGGGCCTTGCAACTACCATCCTCCTCCCTTCTCTCTCTCTGCTTGAGCTGCAACTTCTGTCCTCCTCCCGTCTCTCTCTCTCTGCTTGGGTCTTGCAACTTCTGTCCTCCTCCCTTCTCTCTCTCTCTGCTTGGGTCTTGCAACTACCATCCTCCTCCCGTCTCTCTCTCTGCTTGGGTCTTGTAACTACCATCCTCTTCCCTTCTCTCTCTCTGCTTGGGCCTTGCAACGACAATCCTCCTGCCTTCTCTCTCTCTACTTGGGCCTTGCAACTAACGTCCTCCTCCATTCTCTCTCTCTGCTTGAGCTGCAACTACCGTCCTCCTCCCTTCTCTCTCTCTGCATGGGTCTTTGAACTTCTGTCCTCCTCCCATCTCTCTCTCTGCTTGGGTCTTGCAACTATCGTCCTCCTCCCTTCTCTCTCTCTGCATGGGTATTGCAACTTCTGTCCTCCTCCCTTCTCTCTCTCTGCTTGGGTCTTGCAACGACCATCCTCCTGCCTTCTCTCTCTCTACCTGGGCCTTGCAACTTCCATCCTCCACCCGTCAATCTCTCTCTGCTTGGGCCTTGCAACTACCATCCTCCTGCCTTCTCTCTCTCTCCTTGGGCCTTGCAACTAACGTCCTCCTCCCGTCTCTCTCTGCTTGGGCCTTGCAACTACCATCCTCCTCCCTTCTCTCTCTCTGCTTGGGTCTTGTAACTACCATCCTCTTCCCTTCTCTCTCTCTGCTTGGGCCTTGCAACAACAAAACTCCTGCCTTCTCTCTCTCTACTTGGGCCTTGCAACTACCGTCCTTCTCCCTTCTCTCTCTCTGCTTGAGCTGCAACTACCGTCCTCCTCCCTTCTCTCTCCCTGCATGGGTCTTGCAACTTCTGTCCTCCTCCCTTCTCTCTCTCTGCTTGGGTCTTGCAACTACCATCCTCCTGCCTTCTCTCTCTTTACCTGGGCCTTGCAACTACCATCCTCCACCCGTCAATCTCTCTCTGCTTGGGCCTTGCAACTACCATCCTCCTGCCTTCTCTCTCTCTGCTTGGGCCTTGCAACTACCGTCCTCCTCCATTCTCTCTCTCTACTTGAGCTGCAACTTCTGTCCTCCTCCCGTCTCTCTCTCTGCTTGGGTCTTGTAACTACCATCCTCTTCCCTTCTCTCTCTCTGCTTGGCCCTTGCAACTACAATCCTCCTGCCTTCTCTCTCTCTACTTTGGCCTTGCAACTACCATCCTCCTCCCTTCTCTCTCTCTGCTTGGGCTGCGACTATCATCCTCCTCACTTCTCTCTCTATGCTTGGGCTGCAACTACCGTCCTCCTCCCTTCTCTCTCTCTGCTTGGTCCTTGCAACTACCATCCTCCTCCGGTCTCTCTCTCTGCTTGAGTCTTCTAACTACCATCCTCCTCCCTTCTCTCTCTCTACTTGGGCCTTGCAACTACCATCCTCCTCCCTTCTCTCTCTCTGCATGGGCTGCAACTACCATCCACCTCCCTTCTCTCTCTCTGCTTGGGCTGCAACTACCATCCTCCTCCCTTCTCTCGCTCTGCTTGGGCTGCAACTTCTGTCCTCCTCCCTTCTCTCTCTCTGCTTGGGCCTTGCAACTACCGTCTTCCTCCCTTATCTCTCTCTGCTTGGGTCTTGCAACTCCTGTCCTCCTCCCTTCTCTCTCTCTGCTTGGGTCTTTCAACTACCGTCCTCCTCCCTTCTCTCTCTTTGCTTGAGCTGCAACTACCGTCCTCCTCCCTTCTCTCTCTCTGCTTGGGTCTTGCAACTACCATCCTCCTGCCTTCTCTCTCTCTACTTGGGCCTTGCAACTACCGTCCTCCTCCCTTTTCTCTCTCTGCTTGAGCTGCAACTTCTGTCCTCCTCCCGTCTCTCTCTCTCTGCTTGAGTCTTGCAACTTCTGTCCTCCTCCCTTCACTCTCTCTACCTGGGCCTTGCAACTACCATCCTCCACCCGTCAATCTCTCTCTGCTTGGACCTTGCAACTACCATCCTCCTGCCTTCTCTCTCTCTACCTGGGCCTTGCAACTACCATCCTCCTCCCTTCTCCTTCTTTGCTTGAGCTGCATCTACCGTCCTCCTCCCTTCTCTCTCTGCATGGGTCTTGCAACTTCTGTCCTCCTCCCGTCTCTCTCTCTCTCTGCTTGGGCTGCAACTACCATGCTCCTCCCTTCTCTCTCTCTGCTTGGGCTGCAAATACCGTCCTCTTCCCTTCTCTCTCTGCTTGGGCTGCCACTACCGTCTTCCACCCTTCTCTCTCTCTACTTGGGCTGCAACTACCATCCTCCTCCCTTCTCTCTCTCTGCTTGGTCTGCAACTACCATCCTCCTCCCTTCTCTCTCTCTGCTTGAGCTGCAACTACCATCCTCCTCGCTTCTCTCTCTCTCTGCTTGTGCTGCAAATACTGTCTTCCTCCCTTCTCTCTCTCTGCTTGGGCTGCAACTACCGTCCTCCTCCCTTCTCTCTCTCTGCTTGGGCTGCAACTACCATCCTCTTCCCTTCTCTCTCTCTGCTTGGGCCTTTGCAACTACAATCCTCCTGCCTTCTCTCTCTCCTTGGGCCTTGCAACTACCGTACTCCTCCCTTCTCTCTCTCTGCTTGAGCTGCAACTACCGTCCTCCTCCCTACTCTCTCTCTGCATGGGTCTTGCAACTTCTGTCCTCCTCCCGTCTCTCTCTCTGCTTGGGTCTTGCAACTTCTGTCCTCCTCCCTTCTCTCTCTCTGCTTGGGTCTTGCAACTACCGTCCTCCTCCCTTCTCTCTCTCTGCTTGAGCTGCAACTATCGTCCTCCTCCCTTCTCTCTCTCTGCATGGGTCATGCAACTTCTGTCCTCCTCCCGTCTCTCTCTCTCTGCTTGGTCCTTGCAACTACCACCCTCCTCCCGTCTCTCTCTGCTTGGGTCTTGCAACTCCTGTCCTCCTCCCTTCTCTCTCTCTGCTTGGGTCTTTCAACTACTGTCCTCCTCCCTTCTCTCTCTCTGCTTGAGCTGCAACTACCGTCCTCCTCCCGTCTCTCTCTCTCTGCTTGAGTCTTGCAACTTCTGTCCTCCTCCCTTCACTCTCTCTACCTGGGCCTTGCAACTACCATCCTCCACCCGTCAATCTCTCTGCTTGAGCTGCAACTTCTGTCCTCCTCCCGTCTCTCTCTCTCTGCTTGAGTCTTGCAACTTCTGTCCTCCTCCCTTCACTCTCTCTACCTGGGCCTTGCAACTACCATCCTCCACCCGTCAATCTCTCTCTGCTTGGACCTTGCAACTACCATCCTCCTGCCTTCTCTCTCTCTACCTGGGCCTTGCAACTACCATCCTCCTCCCTTCTCTCTCTTTGCTTGAGCTGCATCTACCGTCCTCCTCCCTTCTCTCTCTGCAGGGGTCTTGCAACTTCTGTCCTCCTCCCGTCTCTCTCTCTCTCTGCTTGGGCTGCAACTACCATGCTCCTCCCTTCTCTCTCTCTGCTTGGGCTGCAAATACCGTCCTCTTCCTTTCTCTCTCTGCTTGGGCTGCCACTACCGTCTTCCACCCTTCTCTCTCTCTACTTGGGCTGCAACTACCATCCTCCTCGCTTCTCTCTCTCTCTGCTTGTGCTGCAAATACCGTCTTCCTCCCTTCTCTCTCTCTGCTTGGGCTGCAACTACCGTCCTCCTCCCTTCTCTCTCTCTGCTTGGGCTGCAACTACCATCCTCTTCCCTTCTCTCTCTGCTTGGGCCTTTGCCACTACAATCCTCCTGCCTTCTCTCTCTACTTGGGCCTTGCAACTACCGTACTCCTCCCTTCTCTCTCTCTGCTTGAGCTGCAACTACCGTCCTCCTCCCTACTCTCTCTCTGCATGGGTCTTGCAACTTCTGTCCTCCTCCCGTCTCTCTCTCTGCTTGGGTCTTGCAACTCCTGTC
The DNA here is from genome assembly GCF_036934945.1 of Oncorhynchus masou masou. Lineage (NCBI taxonomy): Eukaryota > Metazoa > Chordata > Actinopteri > Salmoniformes > Salmonidae > Oncorhynchus > Oncorhynchus masou. Next base: position 83,119,426 of record NC_088217.1, on the reverse strand, counting down.
CTCCTCCCTTCTCTCTCTCTGCTTGGGTCTTGCAACTACCGTCCTCCTCCCTTCTCTCTCTCTGCTTGAGCTGCAACTATCGTCCTCCTCCCTTCTCTCTCTCTGCATGGGTCATGCAACTTCTGTCCTCCTCCCGTCTCTCTCTCTCTGCTTGGTCCTTGCAACTACCACCCTCCTCCCGTCTCTCTCTGCTTGGGTCTTGTAACTACCATCCTCCTCCCTTCTCTCTCTCTGCTTGGACCTTGCAACTACAATCCTCCTACCTTCTCTCTCTCTACTTGGGCCTTGCATCTACCGTCCTCCTCCCTTCTCTCTCTCTGCGTGAGCTGCAACTACCGTCCTCCTCCCTTCTCTCTCTCTGTATGGGTCTTGCAACTACCGTCCTCCTCCGTTCTCTCTCTCTGCTTGGGTCTTTCAACTACCATCCTCCTCCCTTCTCTCTCTCTGTTTGGGCTGCAACTACCATCCTCCTCCCTTGTCTCTCTCTCTCTGCTTGGGCTGCAACTACTGTCCTCCTGACCTCTCTCTCTCTCTGCTTGGGTCTTGCAACTACCGTCCTCCTCCCTTCTCTCTCTCTGCTTGGGTCTTGCAACTACCATCCTCCTCCCTTCTCTCTCTCTGCTTGGGCTG